>NC_069501.1:532598384-532823384 GCF_027579735.1 Bombina bombina | reverse complement strand
GTACCCACCTTCGATGAACCATATTGTTTTCCATTTATTCACCGAGCTCAGGCATATTTCACAGAGGTCTCCATTGTGACTTTCCGTCACGACAGGGAACCCAAACACAGCCTTGATGTTCTTATTTTATACACAGTTGAAATCAAAATTATTCAACTCCCATTGCAAATCAGGTTTATTGTCAACATTTAGTCTTTCAGATGTTTGCAATGAACAAATCAAACAAAAGCAATTGAAATAGCTCAACACAACAAATGCTTCAAGTGGTTTTCCCAAATTCAACTGAAAATGCAACTTTTAACACTTTTGTGTCAGGGCTAAAGTGCCTACATCGGAACAACTGTTCCGATGTAGACAAATTGAAACCACGCGATTGCGAGATTTCAATTATTGGATTGCATTTGGGGGGCGTCCCTACAACCCTAGGAACGCCTTCCAGACCGTGATCAAATCCTGAAAGCACAGAAGGCTTCAGGACAGCCGTTAGCTATGACGTTCTATTCCGTCATAACGGCTTTAAAGCCCAGTCTAATTATGACGGAATAGAATGGCATAACGGCTTTAAAAGGTTAATGAATTCTGCAGTCTCAAAATTCTTCAACCCCCTGAATAGAATCCATCACAACAGCACAACTAGCAAAACAGGTGTTGTCTCAAGCACACCTGATGCAACTAATCAAGGGCTTTATTAGTTGCACCCGGTGTGCTTCAGGTTGAACACATGAAACACCTCAACTGGCTAGGGGTTTGTTGAGTGTCTTTTTTTTTTTTATTAATCTTTATTAGTCTTAGCCACTTGACAAAATAAAAATGACATGTACTCTACATATTCTGTGTCTCACAGGACCAACATATATCGGAGATACAAACATAACTAACAATCTTTATACATTGGAAAAAATAAAAAAGACATGCAAACCAAAATTTCATGTCGATATCACCCTTATCTATTTATCCAATTCGTACTGTACTATAGTGGCTAATTTTCAGCTGTATTTACATAAAACAAAGAAGCAGACAACAAAAAGTAAAAATAAAAAAAAAAACAATCGAGGAAAGGGGAGGGACAGGAAAGAGAGAGAAAACAAAGAAAAGAAACCCCACCCACCCCCCTCCCTCCAGGATCACCAATTCTGCAAAACTTACTGAGGCCACAAACGGCCTTAAAATCTGCCTCTGCAAGCAACTTGGGTATAACTTAGAGTTTTTGGAAGTTTGGGCTTCAGTTATTAATTTTTTTTTCAGATACTTGCTGTAGATGAAAGGATTCAAAGATGATCTGAGCTTGGATGTCTCTTAAAACTAGTGACAAACTAGGAGAGCTCTTTGACGCATCACCAATGATGAATTTTTTAATACAAATCTTGACCTCAGACCAATCGCATCTCCTACAAGAGTACCATTTCTGAGAGCTGACAAAATGTCAAATCTAAAAGTAAGCAAAGCGATTCAACCTGGAAAGAGAATACTGCTCCCTAATTATCTCCCATGGAAGTATCTGTAATTCGTCATTAACTAGTTGGTGTACATATTCTATCCCTTTAATCTGCCAATCAAAAACATTTCTGGTCTATACCTGGAGAAAATAGAGGGTTCACCCTAATGGGTAAATATTCAGAAAAAGATGGATCAATTTTAAGCAGTTTACAGAACCTATGCCAAGCCGCAATTATATTCCTAAAAGAAATGAGAGGATACCCCCAAGGGTAAAGAATGTTGGGCACAATGTATAAGGGCTTTCAAGGACCACAGTTTAATCATATATGATTCGAGATCATAAGTAGTGACCAAATTAGTCTGGGAGATCCAATCAATTGCAACCTTACTCAGTGATGCACAATTATAGAGTCTAATACTAGGAAGAGCCAACCACGCATCCGTATATTTTTGAGAGAGCCTATTTAGAGATAATCGCGTTTTTTTAGATTTCCAAATAAACTTTGAAAACCAAGATGACAACTTCTTCAGGTCCTTATTTAATAAAATCAAGAGTGGCAGATTTTGCAGATAATAAAGAATTTTTGGAAAAATTATAGTTTTAATCAGGTTGATAGAGGCTGAAAGAGATAATAGAAATGCAGCACATATCTTAAGATCATCTTGAATTTTCTGGAAAAGCCAACCAAAATTGGCCTGATACCACAGTTTCGGGTTTCTATTGATCTCTAACCCGAGATACTTAACAGCGTTCACTTTCTGGAAAATTGTATTGGGGTGGTCTGAACGTTGGTACCCAAGCCACATCAATTTGCTCTTCTCCATATTAATTTTGTAGCCCGCAAATGAGCTAAATAGATTTATCGTGTGAATCACTTTCGGGATAGTAACTGCCGTTTTATTCAGAAATAGTAAAATATCATCAGCATAAAAGCAGTATTTTCAGATTTTGGCCCCCCAAAGGGATCCCTGGTAGAACTTTGCGAATTTTGATTGCCAAGGGTTCCAAAACTATATTAAAGAGGAGGGGCGAAAGCGGGCAACCCTGTCTTGTTCCTCTTTGCAAAGGAATCTCAGGAGAGACCATACCATTGACTAGCAAATATGAGACTGGTTTCTGGTAGATCTTATATACAAAGTTAGAAAAATTACCCATAAAGCCAAATTTAGTCAATGTTGAAAACAGATGTCTCCATGAGATGCAGTCAAACTCTTTGACTGCATCTAAGGTAAGAACCGCAATGTCCTTAAGATCATTCCTCTCCTTAAGCTGTTCCGTGTTCCAAATAAAATCAACTAATGTTGTAAGTTTCCTTATATTTTTAGAGGAACTCAGAGATGACAAAGCCAACCTGATCCGGATGAATAAGTTAATCCAAACATTGAACTAATCTGTGGGCAATAATGGAGGCGAGAATTTTGTAATCTGAATTGAGAACTGAAATAGGCCTATATGATGCGGGGTCCTCCGGATTTTTCCCTTTTTTAAGGATCAAAGAAATATTTGCCGCTGAAAATAGTGAAGAAACTACATTGCCCCTTAGAAAGATTATACAACCGTTATTATATAATATTGGTATAACCTGCTCAGATAGACTTTTATAGAATTCAGATGGTAACCCGTCGGGACCTGCTGCTTTGTTGAGTTTAGACCGAGCTATAGCATTAATTATCTCATCAGCCGAGATAGGGGCATTCAACATCTCCAAATCTTCAATTGTGATTTTGGGGACAGAGATCAGAGACCAAAAATTCATCTGGTTATCTTGATTAAACTCTCCTTCCACATATAAATGTTGATAAAATTCAAGAAAAATTCCGGAAATCTCTTCTACCTCGGAAGTACGTCTACCCTTATACTGGATCATGGGGATCAGATTCTTCTTTTTCCTGGCTTTGACCAATCTCGCCAAACATTTGGCTGAGCTACAATGAAAGCTCCTAAACCGTAAGTTGATTTTTAACTCCTCCTCCTGATGTTTTTGCAGCAAGAAGGCATCTCTCTCCTTCTTACTATTTAAATATATGAACCAATTTGCTCTAGATCGATCACTACGGTACTTCTTAAAAGCATTTTGTACCCGATTGGTCAATTGCACATCCCTAGTTCGACTTTTCTTATTCCCGATATCCAAAAAGCCCTTAATGTCTCCCCTTAGCACAGCTTTGCCAGCTTCTCAAAAAAAATTCTATTTTGTGTAAGTATGTAGAATTAAACATAGCGTATTCATCCCACTTTTGTTTTAACCATGACAAAAATCTAGGATCACTAAATCAAAACCGTGGATAAAAAAATCTAGGGATTTTAGGATCAATTCTATCTTGAGAGCGCAAAGATAAAGAGATTATTGCGTGGTCCGAGATCACGATCTCTCCGATTCCTGCCTCCGCTTTGCCAAATGAAAGTGATTCTGCAACTAAAAATAAATCTATACGTGAAAATGTTCTATGTGCTTTAGATTCACAGGTAAAACTTTGTACATCAGAGTTCTGCCTGCGCCATACATCACAGACCTGTAATTTCTGGCAGAAATTCAAAAAGAACTTTGAACTTCTCCTGTTCTCCAACAAATTTTTACCTGCAAGCCTATCCAATTCTGGATATAGAGTCATATTGAAGTCCCCGCCGATTATTAAATTCTCTTTTACATAAGGGAACAACTTAATTTTAATCTTATCCCTGAAGTCACTGTTAAATTTATTAGGACCATAAATATAACACAAAGTAAGTTTAGTATTATTTATACAAATATGCAGAATAATAAATCTAGCCTCAGGGTCTGTCTCTGTCTGGATGATCTTGTAGACTAGGGACTTATTTATAAGAATCGCCACACCACACTTCCTGCCTCTAGCTGAAGATGAGACCACCTCCCCTACCCATTTAATCTTGAGTATCTTGGCTTCTTGCTTTTCAAGTTGAGTTTCCTGAAGAAAGGAAATATCTGGTTTATTTCTGGCTAGGAGTTTAATAATCAGTTTACGTTTCATGGGTGAAGAGATCCCCTCCCACATTCCATGATACTATTTTAAGCTCCATAAGCTAAAGGATACTAATTACCCCAAAGGACCTGGAGGGAAGGGGAAGGAGGGGAAAAAAAAAGGGGGTTTGTTGAGTGTCACGCTTGACTGCGTGTTAGAAATATGTTTAAAGGGACAGTCTAGGCCAAAATAAACTTTCATTATTCAGATAGGGCAAGTAATTTTAAACTATTTTCCAATTTACTTTTATCACCAATTTTGCTTTGTTCGCTTGGTATTCTTAGTTGAAAGCTTAACCTAGGAGGTTCATATGCTAATTTCTTAGACCTTGAAGGCCACCTCTTTTCAGAATACATTTTAACAGTTTTTCACCACTGGAGGGTGTTAGTTCATGTATTTCATATAGATAACACTGTGCATGTGAAGTTATCTGTGATCAGGCACCGACTGGCTAAATTGCAAGTCTGTCAAAAGAACTGAAATAAATGGGCAGTTTGCAGAGGCTTAGATACAAGATAATCACAGAGGTTAAAAGTATATTAATATAACTGTGTTGGTTATGCAAAACTGGGGAATGGGTAATAAAAGGGATTTTCTATCTTTTAAAACAATAAAAATTCTGGTGTAGACTGTCCTGTTAAGTCAAAAGAATGGTCCAAATAGTTAAGAGAATAGATAAATCACCCTTCACAAATAAGGAACAGGATACAAAACGATAGCTAAGGCACTGAATGTTCCTAGAGACACCATTGGAAGCATAGTTCGCAAGTTAAGAGTGAAAGGAACAGTGGTTTCACTACCTGGACAGGGCAGAAAATGAAAGCCATTAACGTCTGCCATCGGATTTCTGAGAAGGCACGTTAAGAAAAACCCTTGAGTGACTGCAAAACACCTGCAGCAAGACTTGGTGGCAACAGGCACTGAGGTTTCAGTTTGCACATTAAGGCACATACTTAACGTAGAAGGTTTCCATGCCAGAACTCCAAGACGTACAACATTACTGACTCAAAAGCACAAGAAAAGTCGGCATTCCAGTATGCTCCAAACCATATAAATAAGTCACAGAAGTTTTGAGATTCTGTTCTGTGGAGCAATGAAACAAAACTGGAACTTTTCAGCCCGATGAATCAGCAGTATGTCTGGATGAAGAATGAAGCATAAGCTGAAAAGAACACTCTGCCTACATTTAAGCGTGGTGGTGGCTCGATGCTCTGGGGCTGCTTTGCATCCTCCGGCACTGGAAACCTGCAGCCTGTTGAAGACAAGATGGATTTATTTAAGTATCAGGAAATCCTAGGAGAAAACTTCATGCCGTCTGAAGAAGCTGAAGCTTAGGCGTCATTGGACCTTCCAACAGGACAATTGTCCCAAGCATACCTCAAATTCCATCAAGGCTTGGTTGCAGAAGAAGTCCTGGAAGATTCTACAGTGTTCATCACAATTACCTGACTTGAACCCCATAGAAAATCTCTGGTGGGATTTGAAGGCGGTGGCAACACGCAAACCCAAGAATATTACTAAACTGGAGGCCAAAGCTCATGAGGAATGGGCTAAAATTTCTCAGGAACACTGCCAGAAGCTGGTGTCTGGCTATGCATCTCGTTTGCAGCAGGTCATAACAGCAAAAGGGTAATTTTGAGACTGCAGTATTCATTAAAAGTTGCATTTTCTGTTGAATTTGGGAACACTACTTGAAGCATTCGTTGTGTTGAGCGATTTCAATTGATTTTGTTTGATTTCTTCATTGCAAACAGCTGAAAGTCTGTAAATTTTGACAATAACCCTGATGGGGGTCACACACACACACACATATTATATATATATATATATATATACACACACACACACACACACATAATATATATATTTGTTGGCAAAAAGAGCTTCCCATTCACATTTCCAAAAGCACAGAAATTCACAAATCAAACGCCTCCATAAAATATTTTAGTATACTATTACATTCTCTGGGGTGGTGGTAGGGGGTTGGTTTCAACATTTCTATTCTTTTAAACAATTAGGATTTTAAAGAGATAGAAATATCAAAATTTAAATCCATGGTGCATTTCTATTTTTAACTGAAGCATTTTTTCAATATATTCTCATTAGCAAAAATGATTCTAGTACAAGTTATTACTGTTTTTCAGTTGCATACTCACATATGCTGTTGAGTATTCAAGCTGAGAGAGCTGGCAGTGGTGTGTATTATGTCTGTAAATACATAATTAGTGTCATACAAGCCTGGTATTTGAATGCTGACGCACGGCCCCTCACACCACATGTGCGTATGCTGCTGAACAACAGTGATAACTTTTACGAGAAGCAATTTTGATAATAGAAATATATTGCAAAAATGCTTCAATTTTAAACTGCAGTGCACCCATGGCACATTTCAATTTACTTTTCTATACCTTTAAAGCTACATTGCTGTGCATCCAGATGATATATGTTTTATATTTTACACACGCACATTATGTCACATTATGTGTCATTTAACCCTTCACGTGCATGTTAGCACAAGGCTTTGTGAGCTTTGAATAATTTTCTTGATACTTCTTGACACTAATCCCTCCAGAGCGGATTATTACAGTCACATGTGGGTAGATAAAAAAAAAAATACAATAGTTACAGGCTAATCACAAGCAAACATAGTGAAAGTAGTTGTGTCATTTTATGGGACTTTTTTTTTTGCCTACATCATTGTAATTTAATTTATTGTTCAACAATATTTATAGGAAAAGGAATAAGGAGCTTGTAATATGGCACTTCTCTGCTTCCCAGGCTCGTGCGCTACATGTACAAGCATGTGTCAACCACATGACCATAAACAGGCAGCATGGCTCAGTCGTATTATACAGCAATGAGACTGCAACCACACTGTTCATTGCTGCAGTGAAGGTATTTTTTCTAAAGAAATGATGCAACTGGCGCTGCCCAGAGACAGTTATTCTAGGTGTAACACTAATGCCAACCCCAACCTAAAAGATGTTGCACTAGTTATGGTGTTTATGCCGGTTCTTAAAGGGATATGAAACCCAACATTTGTCTTATGTTATTCAAACAGAGAATAATACTTTAAAAAAAGTTTCCAATTTACTTCTGTTCAGCAGATTAAAATGCTACACATATTTTGATAGTATTCTTTGTTGAAGAGATATCTAGATAGGTAGAGTGCACTTTTCTGGAGCAGTTCATAACAGGAAACAGTGCTGCCATCTAGTGTTCTTGCAAATGTATTAGAGTTATAAAACTGCTGCTATATATTGCTCAAGTCATGTGCACACACTTAAAGGGATATTCCAATTGTAAACCACATGGATGCATTTCGGTATTGAACAGAAGCATTTTTGTAATATACATGTATTAGCAAAAATGCTTCTAATAAAAGCTATAGCCGTTTCAAAAGTGTATTTAAGTATGCACCGTGCACCAGCATTTTAAACACAGCACTTGCTCAGAGAGCCTAAGGTGCTTGTACCATCTGGTAATGACTCAATTTGTTAATTGCCGACATGATACAAACCTCACTGATGTTCTGAACAGCTGCAGGATTTAAAATGTGGGTTCACTGAGAATATTTAGCTATGCTTCACATGCACTTGCAGAGGAAAAATATGTTAACACTAAAATAGTGATAACTTTTACTAGAAGCATTTTTGCCAATACATGTATATTGCAGATCTGTTTCTATTTAAAAATGTAATTAATCTATGTGCATTTACATTTTGACCGGAATGTCCCTTTAAACCGCCCTGATTTTCAGTAAAGGATACCAAGAGAATGAAGTAAAATTGCTAATAGCAGTAAATTGGAAAGTTTTTTTCATTTATTTTTATTTTACACTCTATCTGAAACATGAAAGAAATTATTTGGGTTTTTGCTCTAAGTACCCCAGCTACAACATGTAAACATTAGGTTAATAACATAAAAGGTAATCATGCATGCATATCCAAAAATGGCAATTTCCAGGAATTTATTTAAAACCATTTTTTTACTGAACAAAAATGCAGCAAAACTTTAGAAATATTATAGCAACAAACAATACATAAAGCGACGTACTGAGAAAACCCACACAGAACACAGATAGTTCTTTAATATTCTGTCACTACATTACAACAACAACAACAAAAACATATGATGGGGAAAGTAATACTCATGGTAAATTTCTGCATTTAACGTTATCACATACACAGCTTATTAAGGCTCAGTTCATTGTGACACACTTGGGTATAGAACATATTTCATCATGGAAATTTTTTTTTGTTATCCTTTGTTGAAATGCAGGAAGGTAAGCGCAGAAATGTGCACGTGTCTTCAGCACTATATGGAAGCAGTTTTGCAACAATGTTATACATTAGCAAGAGCACTAGATGACAGCACTTTGTATGTCATATTACTCCAGGCATGTGCACGCTACCTATCTAGATAGCTCTTCAACAAAGAATAAGATGGAAACAAAGCTAACTTGATAATAAGTAAGTTAGAAACTTTTTAAAAACTGTATTCTCTATCTGAATCATGAAAGAACAATTTGGGGTTTTATGTCCCTTTAACGTAATACTTTATCAATATGAACAGCATGGGCTGCTTGTCAATTCCTTCATGTATTATACTTTGCTGGGTCTGTTGACCAGGAAGAGACTGGGATGCTTTATAAGGCTTCTTCTGGCCTTTCGTTAAGAGGTCCCTATCTTTGATAAGTGTCTGTGATAATCAAGGGTGGAGAAATACTTCCTGACAGATCAGTACTGGCTCAGGGGCCTTGTGTGTGTAACCTGATCGGATAAAAGCTTTTCGTCACCTCCTGTTATGTGGCGAGCAGGACAGGAGGCAGCCAGGATCTCAATCAATATCCCCCTGACTTCCCTATCCTAGACAGACACCCTGTATTAACCCCCTCATATTCATATATATAGCAGGACTTTATAGCGTTATTAAATCTGATGCTGAACGATAGCAACACTTAGAGCACAAAGTTCTGTAGCATAAAATACTGCAACAGCGACATAAAAACAATATATAGGTAACAAGCATTACATAGTGTTTCATCTATACTGACCGTGCATTCAAATGTCCTTTAAAAGGGGCATTGTACGCAAAACTTTTCATTTATTCATATGAATGCGCAGCGTATACATATGTCAAAGTTTGCTTTAAAAAAATGTTAATCTGTTTAAAATTAAACCAATACTGAATTAGCTCACTCGCCGGTAAGGAAAACTGCCTTTACTTTACAGTTTGCAGAAGGACATGCCTCTGTGCAAGTGTGACAAGACGGCACTGAATTCTGTCATTCTGAACAGCAACTTAAGTTAAAAAAAAATATACACATTTTGAAATGCCATTTTAGATAAAACAAAGATCACATGACTACAATGTGCACAGCGGCCATATATTTGCAAAAACATTGGCCCAGGGCGCATAAACTCCAGCATCTAGTGACATTTTGTCATCCAGCTGCCTGTGAAGCTGTCTCTAATCACAACATCACTTGACATAAGATTTATTTCCTCTCTAACATACCTGAACCTTTAATCTACCATGTGCAGCATATCACTGTTTCCAGCTCCCATACAAGTCTAGACTGGATACCTTTCCAGCTTAGGAATGTCAGCAGAGGACGACTTGTTGGGAGCTGTTAGACATATAGCAAAGCAAATCAGCTGGCAGTAGTGATGGGTTGTTGAGGACAAATATGCAAAGTTGATGCCTCTCCAAGTCGTGCGTGAAAATGCCTTGCAGTGCACAGATTTATTTTTTTTATTCATCTCTTTACTAAGGGTGTCTCCCAATAGTTGCACGTTTTGTCCTGGGTAAACCATTCCCCATAAAACCTAAGATTGCCTGGATGGATCCCAATTTCTGCAAGAAAGTACATCTTCGTTGTACCTCAGATCAAGCCTTGACAGAATGCCAATTCAATGTCCTAAATTCATTATGACAAAGGAAATAAGCAAATTACAGAAAATCTTTGTAGGGTGGTACTGCACACACACACACAAAAAACACACAACAAATATATAAATGAATAAAAATAAATTAGGTTTTATATGGAAGGTGTAAACATTGGGTATATAGGCAGGAGCTGATAAATAATAACGTATGACTAATTCAATTAAACAGCAGGAAGGATAAAAAAATTTACATGCATTTTCAAACCTTGGAATGCACTTTTTACTGAACAAAGAAAAATATGTGTTTATACTTCGTAATACAAATTTGTCAAATATACACATTGCCTAACCATTGCATACGCTAAATGCATTACATTATCTCCAGAAAGTCTTTTATTAGCCACGTGAAAAGCGCTAGAGGATCATTTATTTATTTTTAAGCTAAGATGCTACGATATACATTTCACAATATTTTTTTTTGTAACTGGATCACTGGACTGATGCAGCTACTTCAAATCAATATTCATGGGCTTATTTCCCAATGGTGGACTGTGAAAATAAACCAAGTTCATGCTGATTAACAATTTACTGTACATGTGACGCAGGGGCATACCAAAGTGTTAAGAGCATGCTGTAATGTAAGCACTGGAAAAAGTCTCACTCGCAGTTATGAAAGGAATCTAGTAATACAGTTGTGACACTCTATTTTACATATACTGCAGAAAACATTATTCAGTCCTTAACCTATACACCAGGGGTGCTCACACTATGGCTCAGGAGCGTCCCTAAGCACTACTGACCAGTAATCAATTACTGAAAAAAGTAATTCCACACTTCTCTTTTGGTTTAAATACACGTTTAATTTCCTCAAAACATGTCAGTTTGAATAGTATAAGTAGATACATTTTTAGTAACGCAATTTCCTAGGAGATCTTGAATATAAAATTGTGTCTATAATACAACGTGGCCCCCCGGCCAAACCTTCTATTAGTGACTTTCCCTCCATCTAATTAAATTAAAAAAAAAAAAAAGTTTTGGCAACACTGCTATAATAGTCACATACATAGTGCAACGTGCATAAAGAAGGCTTGAAAAAGCACAATGTAATCTCTTACTGAAGTAATTGCACGGCTGTGCTCTCTATACAAAGACCATTAAGTAAATAGCACATAACAGGCTGAGGGAGTGATTATGCACACAAGGTAGTCTTACCTTAGCTGCATACTTTAAGCCGTCTTCTGCTGTGACATGCCCATTCTGTAAGTGGAAAAAAATGCAATTATTAGCATAGAAATAGGATTAGTAATTATTCAACAACAGTGATATTACACATCTAATAATTCATGGAGGATACAGATAGTCATGAATGTTATACATTACGATTATGTAGCAACCCAACAGACTGCCCAATCCTGAGATAAAAGAGCCTACAATCTATAGAAGTAAATACTGGCCCTCACCCCTCATCTCCCTGGTAACCAGACTGTGTATGATGAGACTATTTTACTCATTCCAGGAAGGTTTATTTGCTACAGGTAACCAGGAAGCTGTATATAGAAATAAGACTATAAACATCAAACTCACATTACTGGAAAATTAAATCCAGTTTTTTATATTATACACATCCATTCAGTTTTGCTGCTACAGCACAACCAATAAAATCATCCACTACAGTCCAGTAAATCTCCTCATGACATGCACTGCATGTAAAGTACTGTGTGGGACACAAGACCTCACTGTAGGTATATGGTAGAATAATCTTATACATATACAATATGGTGCAGTGACTTTCTTTAGCTCATAATATCGGTCAGTAAGAACATTTCCCACAGTCCTAGGAGGAGTAAGAAAAGTTTTTGCAGACTTTTTCCTGTATTTCACACATAGCGGAATAGCAATACATGCCCCTCCCCCCCTCGACTGGTATATGGTAGTGATATCTTACACCTCTGCTTATATCAAGTAACATTGGATTTAGTATGATTCCTCACTGCATATGTATAATATACATGGTATACAATATATACAACATAATTTAAAAGAGACATGAAAGATAAAATTAAACTTTCATAGTTTGGACAGAGTATAGCTATTTAAGAGCCCTTTCAATTTGCTTCTATTATCAAATTTACTTCAGGAGCAGCAATGCACTTTTGGAAGCTAGCTGGTGATTGGTGGCTATACACGTACTCCCTGTCATTGGCTCACCAGCACTATATGCAAGCAACAGTGCTATAATAAAAGTGCTGTAAGGACTGATCAATCACTGGCTGATAAGCAGGACTTACGCTTTATTGTTAGTGACAAGCTGCAAACTTAAAAACCCACAAAAAAAAGGAACTTCGGTCTCATAAATAAATGGATAACAATTAAAAAAAAAAAAAAAAAAAAAAAAGACTAATGTCCCTTGGCACAATCTGCACACCACTAGCAGAGGAACATTTAGTATACCCTGTCAGGTTTAAACATCTTAAGACTATGATATGGCTTGGTCTCAAGTGAGTATAAGACCAGTTTGCATGTTTGCCTGTGCCAGCACTGAAGGTGTTAAATCAGCAGTAGTGTGATGAGAGCTACATGCCCCCTCCTCACTCATTGCCATGGTAATGGTAAGGTACATTAAAGAAAAGACGCCTGTAAACGAGGCCGTGAGCTACATGTCATTCCTGAAAAAGGTAGTAGGTCTCGCTTGCTCGGCAGAGATTTGTCATCTCTCTTGTGTTGCAGTGAGAAAGCACAGGTCATGTGTAAACAGATCACTGAAGGCAAAAGCACAGACCAAGCAGTAAACTAAACAGAAAAAGTGTGGGAGGAGAAAGAGCTCATTTAATTAAAAAGGTGGCTGGGTCAACATCCACAGGGTTAATACTGCACTGTATACACAAGGTAGCAGTTTATTTTGCTTATCACAATATGGTGATTTTCAGCTTCAAAATGGGTTTGATCTCGTTACCTAGAACCAGAGTTCCAGTATGTTGTTTTCTGCTCGGTGTTCTCTCTAGGACCTACTTAATGGGCACATCACGCGGCTGATTTTATTGCCCACCAGCTAAACTTTAAGTCAGTATTAAGTTAAAATTAGTTAATATTAAAAAAAATTTCAATCTTTGTTTCACATATGCTTAAATAAGTTTATGTTAAAATGCGACTAATGTGTGCTTTGGATAGCTTAGTAACATTTATAAATAGCAAATTTTATATTGTGTGTGCTTAGAACCCTGCTATGGTTGGAAAAAAAATATGCTTACCCGATAAATTTCTTTCTTTCTGGATATCCACAGAATCATCCATTACTGTTTGGAATATTACTCCTGGCCAGCAGGAGGAGGCAAAGAGCACCACAGCAAAGCTGCTAAATGTCACTTCCCTTCCGACAATTCCCAGTCATTTGACCGAAGGAAAATGGAGAAAAAGGGAACACCACAAGGTGTAGAGGTGTCTGAGGTTAAATTTGAAAAATAACTGTCTAAATTAAGGGTGGGCCGTGGACTTTCCTAAGATATGGCGAGTCCACGGAATCAACAATTACTGTTGGAAATCAATACCCAAGCTGGTGTTCCACAAGAAGAGGTTTGTGGTCCGTGACACCATCAAGCCGGAATTAATCTCCTCTGATGATGTCACCCGCGTTGCGCCGCAACTCCCTAAAGTGCCTGGCTGGACATCAGTGAAAACCGATGGAGGAAGAGGTAAATTACAATCTCCCTATGCACGTTGCGTAGTACTGCGCAACTTGCGTAGCTAGATTATATTTTGAACTCCTCATGCCCGGCGCACTGCTCAGAGGAAGATGTTTCCATTCTAAAGCCAGCAGAAGTTGGTATAGTCTTGGCTTGAAGTAGTGGAAAAGAAAATCATAAAAAAAAAAAAAAAAAAACTCTTATATTTAATTTATTTTCTTCCCTTTACCTGTCTCTTTGTTGTAGTTTTCATAATTCCTTCAGATGGACTTACATCACTGTTTGTCTTCCTCCCCTCCTTTTGTTTATTAAATATTAATTATTTTTCATTCTAAAAAATGTATTCCACCTGAATTCCAGTAATTGCCATCCAGCAGATCAGCCATATCCCACCAGTATTATAGTAATTGCCAGTAACATCAGTCGTGGTTAGCTCACATCCATATTGAGCGCTTTCTGATATAAACTTAATTTATGACTCCAATGTCTGCCCATGACCATAAGTAATTTTCAATAATTCCTAACTGGGGAGGTAACTTGGAAGTCTTGTGTTCCTTTTAAACACAATTATTTTTTTCCCACTTTCTGCCTCTCTGTGGGCACTCACCCTTCATCTGTCATTTGGAAGTATTCTCTCAGTTCTGTCATTCAGTTAGTTAATTCCAAAAAATAATTCTTAAAAATGTGTACATTTAAACATAATGTAAACTTAGCTATGGTTATACTATTTAAGGTACAATTTATCTCACAGCGCTTAACCTATATAAATGTCTTATGGCTCCTTGAAGTAAGGGTCCCTAGCAACCCCTGGGAGTGAATAGATATGTGATTTGGATACAAGGAGCGCCTATCTTGAAGTCAAAGACAGAAAATAATATCAAGCATGTGTATATCAGTTAGATGTAAAGATTAAAAATAGATTATTTAAACCTATTCCATAAAAAAGTGTTATTAAACCTACTGCAAGGACAAGTGCAGAGGTAATATCCTCCTTAAAACAATATGCTGGAAATATGATAAGTCTATTGGCAGTCCAGTACTGATAAGCAATTTGATCCAAAGGTGGGAGCTGATAAGTTTCCCTTTGAAAAATAGTGAGTGCCTCACAAAAGAAATTTCCGTGAATGTGTGAAAAAATATATATAGAAAAATCAAAACATGATCACCAAAAAATGTCCACAAAAATTAAAAATGCGATTGCGTGGTTGGTAAAAAAAAAAAAAAAAAAAAAGAGTGAAAAATATAGATAAAAATAAAATATATATGTTGGGTATTGAATAAATACCAGTGGTGTAAAATATGCCCCAGTGATGGGCTTGTGGAGATAGTCCTTTTAAATTGTAATCATCTAGGTGAAAGTTTGAGTGTTGTAGAAAGTGCTGTAGAGAAGATCCGGTATTTCCAAGGTTTTCTTCCCTTAAAATGTTTTAGTATTTGAGCCTGTAGAAAACAAATATAACATAGTGCAATATTGCTAAAACAGTTATGTCAGCAATCAGAATGAAGCTTACCATGAATGTCAACGCGTTTCGGCCCTACTAGTGGGCTTTTATCAAGACTATAAATGGTGTATCATGGTAGCTTCATTTATAGTTGTGTATATCCAATCAGTGTTGCCGTTATTTTGGCGCCAAAAAACGTGTGGTATTGGTTTCATAAACCGGAAGTGATATCTTACTTTATTACCGCCTATGTCCGGATAAATCTTATCTCCACTTAGTCGATATTATATGTTTCTACTTTTAGATGTAGCTATGTATTATTGGGTTCTTTATATATAAGATAATATGCTCTGTTGGCTGTTTTATTAAAGCCGTGTGTGTGAAAAATCGGCAGACCGGAAGGGACGTCCTAATTCATGACGACACTTCCGGTGTAACTGTCTATACGAAGTATCGCTTCCGGTTTGTCCTACATACTCTGCAGTCGACCTTATAGTTACTGGATTGAACATAAACAACCACAGAAACCCCCAAAAAACACAGAGAAAAGAGGGGTTATATACAGAAAAATACATTGTGAATTGTGTGTTAATACTCGTTCAATTGCATATTGCTACCTATTCCAAGTATCACTTATAATAGCAAGTGTTATTGATCCATAAACCTGAAGCAAATTAGAATATCCTAATCTATTTATACAGGGATAGATTGTGTGTAAATAAATGATAAAACTGGGAATTTGTTTGGGCACCATCAAACCAGTGTCCATACCCTAAATGTCTATCTAATGTGTGTCATTATAAAAGATAGAAAATGATAATTACTTATCACTTAAAAGTGTCTATATCCAAAATGGTACATTATATGCATACATAACATCGATATTGACATACCAATGATAATCCTAGGTCATTAAAACAGGTCCCGACTACACTTAGATATTATTACATAGTGCAATTAGTCATATCTAAAATTGAATAAGGATAAAAACCTCAATCCTTTATAGAAAGTCTTTGGGGCGGTGAGGATAGAATAAGGGACATATATACCATTATGTTAAACATCTACTAGACCATAGCCAAAAGAGAAAATGGTTCTCAAAGAAGGGGAGGGGTTGAGGTTTTTTTTGTATAGAGCCAACACGATGGTATATTGACATCAGGCTGAGTAAAGTTGATTGGGGGATTATAGCCCTTAAGAAATCCATGGGTCAGATTCTGATCTATACAGGTCTACCATGAACTCCTAATTGTCAACCTAATTTGGTGACTAGAGAGTTACCACATATATCTCTGGTATAATTATATTTATTTAATTGTATACTAGTTTAGATGTTACCATATATCTTAATGTATGGTCTCTTATTAAATACAGGGTTCGAAATATTTACACCTCACTGTATGCTAGTATGATCATACATGCAAATAGTGAGACATGTGACAAAGTATAACCACATCGTCTAGTTATTTCAAATTTATTAAATGTGATAGGTCTTCTCTATTGTTTAGACCCCTAGGATACAAGCAATCTAGATCAAAGATCCATTTAGATTCTGCAGAGAGTAATTTTCTTTCGTAGTTCCCTCCTCTCCAGTTGGATGTTACTACCTGGATACCTATATAGCTAAAATCTTTTTTTTTTTTTTTTTTATACTATTTATGTACAGTATATGTATGTGTGTATATATATATATATATATATATATATATATATATATATATATATATATATATATATATATATATATATATATATATATATATACACACATACACATATATACATATATACACACACACAAACACACACATTATAGAGGTTTGTACCTTTTTTTTTTAAAGAAAATCCTGTTAGTGGTCCACGGGATTCAAAATTGTGCGTTTAGTGGTCCCTGAGGTCCAAAAGGTTGGCGACCCCTGAGCTAGAGCATACAGATGATTAGGGAGGGACAAGACAGGGAACCTAAACAGAAGGCACCACCGCATCTCCCAAAAGAAGATTCAGCCAAAGCAAAAGTATTAAATTTGGAAAATTTGGGGGGGGAAAAAGTATGTAGAGAAGACCAAGTTGCAGCCTTGCAAATTTGTTCCACAGAAGCTTCATTTTTAAAAACTTAAGAAGAAACAGCCCTAGTGGAATGAGCTGTAATTCCCTCCAGAGGCTGCTATCCAGCAGTCTCATAAGCCAGACGAATAATAATTCTCAACCAGAAAGAAAGAGAAGTAGCTATAGTGTTTGACCTCTACTTTTTCCAGAGAAGCAAACAGAACAGAAGACTGGCGAAAATTCTTAGTCGCCTGTAGATAAAACTTCAGAGCACGCACAACATCCAGATTGTGTAACAAACATTCCTTATGAGAAGGAGGATTAGAACTGAGAAGGAACAACAATTTCCTGATTAATATTTCTATCCAAAACAACTTTAGAAAGAAAACCAAACATAGTACAAAGAACCACCTTATCAGCATGAAAGATAAGATAAGGAGAATCACACTGCAAAACAGAGTTCCGACAAACAAAAACTTCCAAGATACCCAATATCTATGGAATGCAATGGCTTAAAAACTGCTGCAAAACTTAAAGAACAATGTTAAAGCTCCAAGGAAGCAACAGACTTAAACACAGGCCTGATTCTGACCAAGGCCTGACAAAAAGATTGCACATCTGGCACAACCACCAGACGTTTATGTAGCAAAATAGAAAATGCAGAAATCTGAACCTTCAGGGTACTGACTGACAAACCCATCTCCAGACCTTCTTAGAAAAAAGACAAATTCCTAGGAATCCTGACCCTACTCCAAGAGTAATCCTTGGATTCACACCAAGAAGATATTTACGCCATATCTTATGGTATATCTTTCTAGTAGTTCTGGCATGCGCGCCTGAATCATGGTCAGTGACAGAAAAAAAAACATGCTTAGACAGAACTAAGCGTTCAACCAAGCAGTCAACTTCAGAGAAACGAGATTTGGATGAAGGAAGGGACCATGAATTAGAAGGTCCTTTCTCAGAGGTAGTCTCCAAGGTGGGAGAGATGACATTTCCACTATGTCTGCATACCAGATCCTGTGAAGCCACACAGGGGCTAATAGAATCACCAACACTCTCCCCTGTTTGATACGAGCAATGCCTCGTGGAAGGAGAGCAAATGGAGGAAATAGGTATGCAAGACTGAAATCCCAAGAAAAACCGCCAGAACATCTAACAGGGCGGTCTGTTCAGAAGTTAGATTTCCAATTGTCCACCCCTGGAAAGTGGATGACAGCAAGTGTGAGCTTCCGCCCACTGAACAATCCAAGTCACCTACAACATGGCTAAGGAACTCCAAGTTCCACCCAGGTGGTTGATGTAAACCAGTGAGGAGATATTGTCTGACTGGAACCAAACTAAGGACGACTGAGGACAAGCCATCAGAGCATTGTAAATCGCTCTCAGCTCCAAGATGTTAAAGAGGAGAGTATACACTTACAAGTCCATAATCCCTGCGCCTGAAACAAGTCCCAGACTGCTTCCCAGCCAAGCAGGTTGGCGTCCGTGGCCATATCATCCAGGAATGTCTCCAGAAGCACACACCCTGAGACAGATACTCCTGAAAAAAACACTATGGGAGAGAGTCTCTAGTCGACTGATCTAGATCTATCCTCTGAAACAGATCTGAATGTTCTCCATTTTATGGAAAAAAGCAAAGGGAATGATGTTCATGGTAACCCTCAGCCCAATTCCCTCCAGAAGACAAAAACTTACCTGCACATATAGCTGTCAGGCAGGAGGACAGCTCCCGCGGCATAAAAGGAAGCCACTCCTTACAGAGACCTGTGACAAAACAGAAAGAACAGAGTAAACCTACTCACTAACATGGAGTACGGCTAGACCCAATCTTGAGAGGAAAGATCAGAGCAAACCTACTCTGGCTCTTAAAATAATAAAATCTTGATTGAAGTGAAATAAATCCAATCTT
Source organism: Bombina bombina (assembly GCF_027579735.1). Taxonomy (NCBI): domain Eukaryota; kingdom Metazoa; phylum Chordata; class Amphibia; order Anura; family Bombinatoridae; genus Bombina; species Bombina bombina. Next base: position 532,803,994 of record NC_069501.1, on the reverse strand, counting down.
CTTCAGACACCCAAACTTCACCTCCTCCTTGCACCGAAAGCAAAGAGAATGACTGGGGATTGTGGGAAGGGAAGTGACATTTAGCAGCTTTGTTGGGGTGCTCTTTGCCTCCTCCTGCTGGCCAGGAGTGATATTCCCACCAGAAATTGATTATTTCGTGGACTCGCCATATCTTAGGAAAGAAAGTTACCCACTTTAGTGGGGTGCGAAGATGTTAGAACGGGTTTTTTTTTTGGGGGGGGGGGGGGTGTATATAAATTTTATTTACCTCACTGTGTACACTCATCATACCTTATACCGAGACAGTTAGAGAAGCTGGTATAGGTTACTCCATGGAGCCTGTCACTTTCTGCTGACTTCTAGTAAAAAAAGAAACAGGCAGTGTATATGGTTACCTGTTGAGCTCTATACTTGCTTTGTATTAAGGCTATCTTAACAAGCACTAGCATGAGGGAGCCTGGTTTTTAAAACTAGATTGTGTGGAAAACATTTTTTTTTTAAATAATTTTTTATTGAGGTTTTGCGACATGAATAACAAACAATGAACGCCTCATAACATTAAAGACAAATACAGCATTGTTTAAATTAGATTCTCACTTGTAAAGAAAAGGAAAAGTATAACAGTGTGAAACACAAGATAGGCTTTTGAAACCTCTGTTTTACGATACTATAGCGTAGTTGGCTGACTGATCGGATGACCACATATGGGTCAAGTGGACATAAAAGCAAAGAGACATATAATAGTCAGGTGATCTGCTGCATTTGGGCAATGTAAATATAGTACAGTTATACAGGAGAGGGGAAAGATATCAGCGGGCAAGCGCCGCTCAGAAAATAGGGGAAGGTGGGGGGGGGGGAGCAGAGCCAAGTGTATTCATATAAGTAAAAGGCCAGGGGGATGAGAAGAAAATGAATGGTAGTTATAGTGGAAAGGATAACTTTACCAGTAGGTCTCCATAGCATAATAGAAGGGTTAAGTGTTAATCGATAGCAGAGCACATAGCCTCTAACATAAGATAACGTTAAAGGATTAAAAATATAAACACCTTATAGGTTACAATTAGCATCATAATTATAGTAGACAGGAAACCGTAAATACAGATTTCTCTAAATTTTATACTGTATAAAATTGCCCTGTAGAAGAACAATAGAAACACAAACATGGAGCAGCTACGGAATATCATGCCATGTGAAATATAGATCTTAAGCTTATGTGGTAAAAAGAGTAAAAACCATCTGGTCTCTACCTATATGTTGAAGCTATTAAAGTTATAAGTTAAATGAGGTGAATTATTAGGAGACTTGGGCAATATATAATCTGATATTAAAATTAGCTGTGGCTTTCTTAAAAGGCCTAGGATAACATCTCAGTAAGTGAAATGGGTAAAGTATATGGTTGCTGACCCAATTATTAGCATAAGAATCACCTAACTGAGCTTTAGTAGACATGAGTAGGAATAGAGGCAAGCACCAGAGCTTAATACTAGAACCTTGGTCATAGGCAAAATATCAATTTAGAAGCATCTCCTGATATGTAATAACTTACACCTAAATTACGAGTCTTGCGTTAGGGTTAAAAAGCAGCGTTGAGAGGTCCCAACGCTGCTTTTTAACGCCCGCTGGTATTACGAGTCTGGCAGGTACAGGTGTACCGCTCACTTTTTTCCCCCGACTCAAGCATACCACAAATCCCCTTATGTCAATTGCGTATCCCATCTTTTCAATGGGATTATCCTAATGCTGGTATTACAAGTCTTGGAAAAAGTGAGCGGTACACCCTCTCCTGTCAAGACTCGTACCGCATTTAAAAGTCAGTAGTTAAAGAGTTTTATGGGCTAACGCCGTAACATAAAACTCTTAACTAAAAAGTACACTAACACCCATAAACTACCTATTAATCCATAAACCGAGCTGCCCCCCCCCCCCACATCGCAAACACTTAAAGAAATGTTTTAACCCCTAATCTGCCGACCGGACATCGCTGTCACTTCAATAAATATATTAACCCCTATACCGCCGCACGCCCGCCTCGCAAACATTAGTTAAATTTTATTAACCCCTAATCTGCCGTCCCTAACATCGCCAACACCTACCTACATTTATTAACCCCTAATCTGCCGTCCCCAACGTCGCCGCAAGTATATTAAATGTATTAACCCCTAAACCTAACCCTAACACCCCCCTAATTTAAATATAATTTAAAATAATCTAAATAAAATTACTACAATTAACTAAATTATTCCTATTTTAAACTAAATACTCACCTATAAAATAACCCCTAAGCTAGCTACAATATAACTAATAATCACATTGTATCTAGCTTTGGGTTTATTTTTATTTTACAGGCAACTTTGTATTTATTTTAACTAGGTACAATAGTTATTAAATAGTTATTAACTATTTAATAACTACCTAGCTAAAATAAATACAAATTGACCTGTAAAATAAAACCTAACCTAAGTTACAATTACACCTAACACTACACTATAATTACACCTAATCTAATCCCCCTAATAAAATTAAAAAAAAAACCAAAATAATAAAAATCCCTACCCTATACTAAATTACAAATAGCCCTTAAAAGGGCTTTTTGCGGGACATTGCCCCAAAGTAATCGGCTCTTTTACCTGTAAAAAAAGAAAAATACCCCCCTCCAACATTAAAACCCACCATCCACAAACCCAACCCTACTCTAAAACCCACCCAATCCCCCCTTAATAAAACCTAACACTAACCCCTTGAAGATCACCCTACCTTGAGACGTCTTCACCCAATCGGGCAGAAGTGGTCCTCCAGACGGCCAGAAGTCTTCATCAAAGCCTGATAGAATCAGCCAATCAGAATTAAGGTAGAAAAAAATCCTATTGGCTGATTGGATCAGCCAATAGGATTGAACTTCCATCCTATTGGCTGATTGGATCAATAGGATTTTTTTCTACGTTAATTCCGATTGGCTGATAGAATTCTATCAGCCAATCGGAATTGAAGGGACCCCATCTTGGATGAAGATGGAAGATGCCGTCTGGATGAAGACTTCTGCCATCTGGAGGACCTCTTCTTCCCGGATAGGATGAAGACTTCTGGCCGTCTGGAGGACCACTTGTGCCCGGTTGGGTGAAGAAATCTCAAGGTAGGGTGATCTTCAAGGGGTTAGTGTTAGGTTTTATTAAGGGGGATTGGGTGGGTTCATGTTAGGGTGTTAGGTGTAGACATAAAAAATATTTCCCCATAGGAATCAATGGGGCTGCGTTAAGAGCTTTACGCTGCTTTTTTGCAGGTGTTAGGTTTTTTTTTCAGCCGGCTCTCCCCCATTGATTCCTATGGGGAAATCGTGCACGAGGACGTTTTACCTGCTTACCGCTAACGTAAGCAACGCTGGAATTGAGGTGAGATGTGGAGCTAAATTTTGCTCTCCGCTCACTTTTTTGCGGCTAACGCTGGGTTTCTAAAAACCTGTAATACCAGCGTTGTCTTAAGAGAGCGGTGAGAAAAAAAGGCTTGTTAACACCGCACAGCTTACCGACAAAAACCCGTAATCTAGGCGATAGTTTTTCTGCTTTATTAATTGGAGACGATATGACTAGGTTTTAAATGTGTGGGCTGCTTAAAAATCCAGTCTTGGTAAATGTGAGATCTTAGCTAAGATCCAGACTACATGTTGGCAAAGACAAAAAAAAAACTGTCTTCAATTAAGGGTTTAGTACGCCAAGATAAATGTAATACAGTATAACCAAGATGAATATGCCCACTCAAGTGCTTGTTCAGCAATAATACGTTGGTAACTTAGTAAAGTCTCCTCAGTTAATAAAAAGGAAATTTATGCTTACCTGATAAATTGATTTCTTCTACGATACGACGAGTCCACGGATTCATCCTTTACTTGTGGGATATTATCCTCCTGCTAACAGGAAGGGGCAAAGAGCACCACAGCAGAGCTGTCTATATAGCTCCTCCCTTGACTCCACCCCCCAGTCATTCGATCGAAGGTATAGGAAGAAAAAGGAGAAACTAAAAGGTGCAGAGTTGACTGAAGTTTTAAACAAAAAATAATATAATCTGTCTTAAATTGACAGGGAGGGCCGTGGACTCGTCGTATCGTAGAAGAAATCAATTTATCAGGTAAGCATAAATTTCCTTTTCTTCTACTAGATACGACGAGTCCATGGACTCATCCTTTACTTGTGGGATACAATACCAAAGCTACAGGACACGGATGAACGGGAGGGACAAGACAGATACCTAAACAGAAGGCACCACTGCTTGAAGAACTTTTCTCCCAAAAATAGCCTCAGAAGAAGCAAAAGTATCAAATTTGGAAAAGGTATGAAGGGAAGACCAAGTCGCAGCCTTACAAATCTGTTCAACAGAAGCATCGTTTTTAAAAGCCCATGTGGAAGCCACCGCTCTAGTAGAATGAGTTGTATTTTTTTCAGGAGGCTGCTGTCCAGCAGTCTCATATGCCAAACGGATGATGCTTTTCAGCCAAAAAGAAAGAGGTAGCCGTAGCTTTTTGACCCTTTTGCTTTTCAGAATAGATAACAAATAGAGAAGATGTTTGACGGAAATCCTTGGTCGCTTGCAAGTAAAACTTCAAGGCACGAACCACGTCCAAGTTATGTAACAGACGCTCCTTCTTAGAAGAAGGATTAGGACACAGAGAAGGAACAACAATTTCCTGATTAATATTCTTATTTGAAACAACCTTAGGAAGAAATCCAGGTTTAGTGCGCAAAACCACCTTATCAGAATGGAATATAAGCTAAGGCGAGTCGCATTGTAACGCAGATAGCTCAGAAACTCTTCGAGCAGAAGAGATAGCAACTAAAAACAGAACTTTCCAAGATAGAAGTTTAAAATCTATGGAATGCATGGGTTCAAACGGAACCCCCTGAATAACATTAAGAACTAAATAAAACTCCATGGCGGAGCAACAGGTTTAAACACAGGCTTAATTCTAACCAAAGCCTGACAAAACGCCTGAACGTCTGGAACATCTGCCAGACGCTTGTGTAGTAAGATTGACAAAGCAGAAATCTGTCCCTTTAAGGAACTAGCTGATAACCCCTTCTCCAATCCTTCTTGGAGAAAGGACAAAATCCTAGGAATCCTGATCTTACTCCATGAGTAGCCTTTGGATTCGCACCAATAAAGATATTTACGCCATATCTTATGGTAAATTTTCCTAGTGACAGGCTTTCAAGCCTGAATCAAGGTATCAATGACCGACTCAGAGAATCCCCGCTTAGATAAAATCAAGCGTTCAATCTCCAGGCAATCAGTTGCAGAGAAACCTAGATTTGGATGTTGGAACGAACCCTGAATGAGAAGGTCCTGTCTCAGTGGCAGTTTCCACGGTGGCAGAGATAACATTTCCACCAGATCTGCATACCAAGTCCTGCGTGGCCACGCAGGCGCTATCAAGATTACCGAAGCCCTCTCCTGTTGGATTCTGGCAATCAGACGAGGTAGGAGAGGAAAAGGAGGAAACACATAAGCCAGGTTGAACGACCAAGGTACTGCTAGAGCATCTATCAGTACTGCTTAAGGATCCCTTGATCTGGACCCGTAACAAGGAAGTTTGGCATTCTGACGAGATGCCATCAGATCCAATTCCGGTGTGCCCCATTGATGAATCAATTTTGCAAACACCTCCGGATGGAGCTCCCACTCCCCCGGATGAAAAGTCTGATGACTTAGAAAATCCGCTTCCCAGTTCTCCACCCCTGTGATATACATTGCCCATAGATGGCAAGAGTGAGTCTCTGCCAATCGAATTTTGGAAACCTCCATCATCGCTAGAGAACTCTTTGTTCCCCCTTGATGATTGATATATGCTACAGTGATGATATTGTCCGACTGGAATCTTATGAATTTGGCAGAAGCCAGCTGAGGCCACGCTTGAAGCGCGTTGAATATCGCTCTCAGTTCCAGAATATTTATTGGTAGTAGGGACTCCTCCTGAGTCCACACACCCTGAGCCTTCAGGGAATTCCAGACTGCACCCCATCCCAAGAGGCTGGCGTCCGTCGTCACTATGACCCATGCTGGCCTGCAGAAGCACATTCCCTGGGACAGATGATCCTGTGAGAACCACCAAAGAAGAGAGTCTCTGGTCTCTAGATCCAGATTTATCCACGGAGATAAATCTGCATAATCCCCATTCCACTGTCTGAGCATGCACAGCTGCATTGGTCTGAGATGTAAGCGAGCAAATGGAACTATGTCCATTGCCGCTACCATTAACCCAATGACCACCATACACTGCGCCACTGATGGCCGAGGAATGGAATGAAGTGCTCGGCAAGCAGTTAAGATCTTTGATTTTCTGACCTCCGTCAGAAAAAATTTCATGTCTACCAAGTCTATCAGAGTTCCTAGGAATGGAACTCTTGTCAGACGAACTAGTGAACTCTTTTTTATGTTCACCTTCCACCCTTGAGTTCTTAGAAAAGCTAACACTATGTCCGTGTGAGATTTGGTTAGATAAGTTGACGCCTGAATCAAAATATCATCCACATAGGGCGCCACTGCTATGCCCCGCGGCCTTAAAACCGCCAGAAGGGACCCTAGCACCTTTGTGAAGATTCTGGGAGCTGTGGCCAACCTGAAAGGAAGGGCCACAAACTGGTAATGTTTGTCCAGGAAGGCGAACCTGAGGAACTGGTGATGATCTTTGTGGATAGGAATGTTAAGATACGCATCCTTCAAATCCACGGTGGTCATATATTGATCCTCCTGGATCATTGGTAAAATTGTTTGTATGGTCTCCATCTTGAACGATGGGACTCTGAGAAACGTGTTAAGACTTTTGAGATCTAAAATTGGTCTGAAGGTTCCCTCTTTTTTGGGAACCACGAACAGATTGGAGTAAAACCCCTGCCCTTGTTCTAATTTTGGAACTGGGCAGATTACACCCATGGTATATAGGTCTTCTACACAGTGTAAGAACGCCTCTCTTTTTGTCTGGTCTACAGACAAACGTGAAAGATGAAATCTCCCTCTTGGGAGAGAATCCTTGAATTCTAGACGATACCCCTGGGTCACAATTTCCAATGCCCAGGAATCCTGAACGTCTCTTGCCCAAGCCTGAGTGAAGAGAGAAAGTCTGTACCCTACTAGATCCGGTCCCGGATCGTGGGCTGCCCCTTCATGCACTCTTGGTAGCAACAGCTGTATTCTTGGCCTGTTTACCTTTATTCCAGGTCTGGTTAGATCTCCAGACTGACTTGGATTGAACAAAGTTCCCCTCCTGCTTGGAGGCGGATGAGGAAGTAGAGGGACCACCTTTAAAGTTTCAAAAGGAACGAAAATTATTCTGTTTGGTCCTCATTTTAACCGTCTTGTCCTGTGGAAGGGCGTGACCTTTACCTCCAGTAATGTCAGAAATTATCTCCTTTAGTTCAGGCCCGAATAGGGTCTTACCCTTAAAGGGAATAGCTAAAAGCTTGGCTTTAGATGACACATCAGCAGACCAAGACTTAAGTCATAACACTCTACGCTCTAAAATGGCAAAGCCTGCATTCTTTGCCGCTAATTTAGCCATTTGGAAAGCGGCATCTGTAATAAAAGAATTAGCTAGCTTGAGAGCCTTAATTCTATCCAAAATATCATCTAATGGGGTCTCAACCTTAAGAGACTCCTCTAGAGCCTCAAACCAAAAGGCTGCTGCAGTAGTTACTGGAACAATGCACGCTATAGGTTGTAGAAGAAAACCCTGATGAATAAACAATTTCTTTAGAAGCCCCTCTAATTTTTTATCCATAGGATCTTTGAAAGCACAACTGTCCTCAATGGGTATAGTTGTACGCTTAGCCAGGGTAGAAATAGCTCCCTCCACCTTAGGGACCGTCTGCCACGAATCCCGAATGGTGTCAGATATGGGAAACATTTTCTTAAAAGTAGGAGGGGGAGAGAACGGAATGCCTGGTCTATCCCATTCCTTAGTAACAATGTCCGAAATTCTTTTAGGGACAGGAAAAACATTAGTGTAAGTAGGGACCTCCAGATATTTATCCATATTACACAGTTTCTCTGGTGGAATGACAATAGGGTCACAATCATCCAGAGTCGCTAAAACATACCGGAGTAACAAGCGGAGGTGTTCAAGCTTAAACTTAAAGGCTGTCACATCTGTTTGAGGGAACATCTTTCCTGAATCAGAAAGCTCTCCCTCAGACAACAATTCCCCCACCCCCAGATCATAACACTGTGAGGGTACATCGGAGATGGCCAATAACGCGTCAGAGGGCACAGCATTTACTCTAATACCTGACCTGCTGTGCTTACCCTGTAAACTTGGCAGTTTAGATAATACCTCTGTAAGGGTAGTAGACATAACTGCAGCCATATCTTGCAGGGTGAAAGAATTAGACGCACTAGAAGTACTTGGCGTCACTTGGGCGGGCGTTAAAGGTTATGACACTTGGGGAGAAGCAGATGGCATAAGCTGATTCTCTTCTGACTGAGAATCATCCTGAGACATACTTTTATCAGCTAAAATATGTTCTTTGCAATGTAACTCCCTTTCAGTACATGAGGGACACATTTGAAGTGGGGGTTCCACAATGGCTTCTAAACACATGGAACATTGGCTTTCCTCAATGTCAGACATGTTAACACAGGCTAGTAATGACCACAAACAGGCTTGAAAACACTTTATTTAGTGAAAAAAATAACAATCTGACAAAACGGTACTGCGCCTTTAAGAGAAAAAAAGCATACAAATTTTCCAAAACTGCTTTAAAATGATAAAATTATCTCAATTTTAGTATATATGTGTCTTATCTTGCCAGCTAAGATTGCACCACAAGGAAAGGAATACTTAACCCTTAATGACAAAAACGTTATTCAAGAAAACGTTATGATTAACCAAAAAAAAAAAAACCTGCACCTCAGGGGACTGTAAAACCAGTTTAACACATCGATTAGGCCCAATCCTTCCTTTGAGGCCCATCGGAGCTGGACCTTGCTGCTTGCATGGGGAATTCAACTGCGCAACGGAGGCACGAAAAAAGGCCCCGCCCATCTACAGCGATGTCTCACAGCCTTGCAAAGAAACCGCTACAAAGCGGTCTAAAACCTAGCCATGTGGGTTTCAAGATACCCAGGTCTAAAATAAGCCATGTGCACCCTCCATTGCCATAATAAAAAAAAAGTTTGCTTCACACAAAAGAAAAAATGTTAATTGTCCTCCAAACATAAAATCGTTTGCCAAACAAACATTATGCCATCAGTGTCAACCATTTTTTCAGCCCAACATACAGGTCCCAGCAATACCCTTCTCTTTCATATTAGGATTACTGCTTACCCCTTCTCTTATGGGAATACTGTCAGCCAATTCTGAAATAACACAGTCTCTCCCATACCTCAATGCTTGTAGCATGAAAAACGTTCCTCACACTGAAGTTTAAGTACTCCTCAGCCATTCTGTGGGAACTTCTCCGGATCTTAGTGACAACTGCTAAGATCAGTCTCCAGGCAGAAATCTTCATCCATCTGCTGCCTGGGAAAAAATAGTACTCACCGGTACCATTTAAAATAAAAAAGTCTTGCTTGAACAAAATAAAAACTATCATTTTATAACCTCTTTCACTTTACCCTTCCTATTACTTAGTGTAGGCAAAGAGAGTGAGTGGGGGGTGGAGTCAAGGGAGGAGCTATATAGACAGCTCTGCTGTGGTGCTCTTTGCCCCTTCCTGGTAGCAGGAGGATAATATCCCACAAGTAAAGGATGAATCCGTGGACTCGTCGTATCTAGTAGAAGAAAACGTAATTTATGCTTACCTGATAAATTTATTTCTCTTGTGGTGTATCCAGTCCACGGATCATCCATTACTTGTGGGATATTCTCCTTCCCAACAGAAAGCTGCAAGAGGATCACCCACAGCAGAGCCGTCTATATAGCTCCTCCCCTAACTGTCACTACCAGTCATTCGACCGAAGACAAGCAAGAGAAAGGAGAAACTATAGGGTGCATTGGCGACTGTAGTTTAAAACTAAAAACCTGCCTTAAAATGACATGGCGGGCCGTGGACTGGATACACCACAAGAGAAATAAATTTATCAGGTAATCATAAATTATGTTTTCTCTTGTAAGGTGTATCCAGTCCACGGATCATCCATTACTTGTGGGATACCAATACCAAAGCTATAGGACACGGATGAAGGGAGGGACAAGGCAGGCGCTTAAACGGAAGGCACCACTGCCTGCAAGACCTTTCTCCCAAAAAAAGCCTCCAAAGAAGCAAAAGTATCAAATTTATAGAACTTTGAAAAAGTATGAAGCTAAGACCAAGTCGCCGCCTTACAAATCTGTTTAACAGAAGCCTCATTTTTAAAAGCCCATGTGGAAGCTACCGCTCTCGTAGAATGAGCTGTAATCCTTTCAGGAGGCTGCTGGCCAGCATTCTCATAAGCTAAGCGTATTATACTCCTTAGCCAAAAAGAAAGAGAGGTTGCCGAAGCCTTTTGGCCTCTCCTCTGTCCAGAGTAGACAAACAATGCAGATGTTTAACGAAAATCTTTAGTAGCTTGTAAATAAAACTTTAAAGCACGAACCACGTCAAGATTGTGTAAAAGACGTTCCTTCTATGAAGGAGGATTAGGACACAGTGACGGTACAACAATCTCCTGATTGATATTTTTATTAGAAACCACCTTAGGTAAAAAAAAACAGGTTTGGTACCCTTGAAGAACCTTAAGAACTAAATTTAAACTCCAAGGCGGAGCAACAGGTTTAAACACAGGCTAGATTCTGACTAAAGCCTGACAAAACGCCTGCACGTCTGGAACCTCAGCCAGACGTTTGTGCAAAAGAATAGACAGAGCAGAAATCTGTCCTTTTAAGGAACTAGCTGACAAACCCTTCTCCAATCCTTCTTGGAGAAAAGATAATATCCTAGGAATCCTGACCTTACTCCATGAGTAACCCTTGGATTCACACCAATGAAGATATTTACACCATATCTTATGACAGATTTTCCTGGTGACAGGCTTTCGCGCCTGTATTAAGGTATCAATGACCGACTCGGAGAAACCACGCTTTGATAAAATCAAGCGTTCAATCTCCAAGCAGTCAGCCGCAGAGAAATTAGATTTGGATGGTTGAAAGGACCCTGAAGAAGTAGGTCCTGCCTCAGAGGCAGAGTCCATGGTGGAAAGGATGACATGTCCACCAGATCTGCATACCAAGTCCTGCGTGGCCACGGGTGCTATCAAAATTACCGATGCTCTCTCCTGTTTGATCTTGGCAATCAGACGAGGGAGCAGAGGAAACACATAAGCCAGGTTGAAGGACCAAGGCGCTGCTAGAGCATCTATCAGCGCTGCCTTGGGATCCCTGGACCTGGATCCGTAACAAGGAAGCTTGGCGTTCTGGCGAGACGCCATGAGATCCAGTTCTGGTTTGCCCCAACGTTGAATCAACTGTGCAAACACCTCCGGAAGGAGCTCCCACTCCCCCGGATGAAAAGTCTGACGACTTAGAAAATCTGCCTCCCAGTTCTCTACTCCTGGGATATGGATAGCTGATAGATGGCAAGAGTGAATCTCTGCCCATTGAATTATCTTTGAAACCTCCAACATCGCTAGGGAACTCCTTGTTACCCCTTGATGGTTGATGTAAGCTACAGTCGTGATGTTGTCCGACTGAAATCTGATGAACCTCACTGCTGCTAGCTGAGGCCAAGCCTGAAGAGCATTGAATATCGCTCTTAGTTCCAGAATGTTTATTGAAAGGAGTGCCTCCTCCTGAGTCCACGACCCCTGAGCCTTCAGAGAGTTCCAGACTGCACCCCAGCCCAGAAGGCTGGCATCTGTTACTATTGTCCAATCTGGCCTGCGGAAGGTCATACCTTTGGACAGATGGACCCGAGATAGCCACCAGAGAAGAGAATCCCTGGTCTCTTGATCCAGATTTAGTAGAGGGACAAATCTGTGTAATCCCCATTCCACTGACTGAGCATGCAGAGTTGCAGCGGTCTGAGATGTAGGCGGGCAAACGGAACTATGTCCATTGCCGCTACCATTAAGCCGATTACTTCCATACACTGAGCCACCGAAGGGCGAGAAGTATACTAAAGAACACGGCAGGAATTTAGAAGTTTTGACAACCTGTCCTCTGTCAGGTAAATCCTCATTTCTACAGAATCTACAGGAAGGAAACTCTTGTGAGAGGGGATAGAGAACTCTTCTTTTCGTTCACTTTCCACCCATGAGACCTCAGGAATGCCAGAACAATGTCCGTATGGGACTTGGCAATTTGGAAATTCAACGCCTGTATCAGAATGTCGTCTAAGTAAGGGGCTACTGCTATGTTCTGGGGACCGCCAGAAGTGACCCCAGAACCTTCGTAAAGATTCTTGGTGCCGTAGCTAACCCAAAGGGAAGAGCCACAAACTGGTAATGCCTGTCTAGGAAGGCGAACCTGAGAAACCGATGATGATCTTTGTGTATCGGAATGTGAAGATAAGCATCCTTTAAGTCCACGGTAGTCATGTATTGACCCTCCTGGATCATAGGTAGGATGGTTCGAATAGTCTCCATCTTGAAAGATGGGACCCTGAGAAATTTGTTTAGGAACTTGAGATATAAGATTGGTCTGAAGGTTCCCTCTTTCTTGGGAACCACAAAGAGATTTGAATAAAAGCCTTGCCCATGTTCCTCCTTTGGAACTGGGTGGATCACTCCCATAACTAGGAGGTCTTGAACACAATGTAAGAATGCCTCTCTCTTTATCTGGTCTGCAGATAATTGTGAGAGGTGAAATCTTCCTTTTGGGGAAGAAACTTTGAAGTCCAGAAGATATCCCTGGGACACAATTTCCAACGCCCAGGGATCCTGGATATCTCTTGCCCAAGCCTGGGCGAAGAGAGAAAGTCTGCCCCCTACTAGATCCGTTACCGGATCGGGGGCTGATCTTTCATTCTGTCTTAGAGGCAGCAGCAGGCTTCTTGGCCTGCTTACCTTTGTTCCAGGCCTGGTTAGGTCTCCAGACCGGCTTGGACTGGGCAAAATTTCCCTCTTGTTTTGCATTAGAGGGAGTTGATGCCGCACTCGTCTTAAAGTTTCGAAAGGCACGAAAAACATAATTTATGTAAGAACTTACCTGATAAATTCATTTCTTTCATATTAGCAAGAGTCCATGAGCTAGTGACGTATGGGATATACATTCCTACCAGGAGGGGCAAAGTTTCCCAAACCTCAAAATGCCTATAAATACACCCCTCACCACACCCACAATTCAGTTTAACGAATAGCCAAGAAGTGGGGTGATAAAAAAGTGCGAAAGCATATAAAATAAGGAATTGGAATAATTGTGCTTTATACAAAATCATAACCACCACAAAAAAAGGGCGGGCCTCATGGACTCTTGCTAATATGAAAGAAATGAATTTATCAGGTAAGTTCTTACATAAATTATGTTTTCTTTCATGTAATTAGCAAGAGTCCATGAGCTAGTGACGTATGGGATAATGACTACCCAAGAAGTGGATCTTTCCACACAAGAGTCACTAGAGAGGGAGGGATAAAATAAAGACAGCCAATTCCTGCTGAAAATAATCCACACCCAAAATAAAGTTTAACGAAAAACATAAGCAGAAGATTCAAACTGAAACCGCTGCCTGAAGTACTTTTCTACCAAAAACTGCTTCAGAAGAAGAAAATACATCAAAATGGTAGAATTTAGTAAAAGTATGCAAAGAGGACCAAGTTGCTGCTTTGCAGATCTGGTCAACCGAAGCTTCATTCCTAAACGCCCAGGAAGTAGAAACTGACCTAGTAGAATGAGCTGTAATTCTCTGAGGCGGAGTTTTACCCGACTCAACATAGGCAAGATGAATTAAAGATTTCAACCAAGATGCCAAAGAAATGGCAGAAGCTTTCTGGCCTTTCTAGAACCGGAAAAGATAACAAATAGACTAGAAGTCTTACGAAAAGATTTCGTAGCTTCAACATAATATTTCAAAGCTCTAACAACATCCAAAGAATGCAACGATTTCTCCTTGGAATTCTTAGGATTAGGACATAATGAAGGAACCACAATTTCTCTACTAATGTTGTTGGAATTCACAACTTTAGGTAAAAATTCAAAAGAAGTTCGCAACACCGCCTTATCCTGATGAAAAATCAGAAAAGGAGACTCACAAGAAAGAGCAGATAATTCAGAAACTCTTCTGGCAGAAGAGATGGCCAAAAGGAACAAAACTTTCCAAGAAAGTAATTTAATGTCCAATGAATGCATAGGTTCAAACAGAGGAGCTTGAAGAGCTCCCAGAACCAAATTCAAACTCCAAGGAGGAGAAATTGACTTAATGACAGGTTTTATACGAACCAAAGCTTGTACAAAACAATGAATATCAGGAAGAATAGCAATCTTTATGTGAAAAAGAACAGAAAGAGCAGAGATTTGTCCTTTCAAAGAACTTGCGGACAAACCCTTATCTAAACCATCCTGAAGGAACTGTAAAATTCTCGGTATTCTAAAAGAATGCCAGGAAAAATGATGAGAAAGACACCAAGAAATATAAGTCTTCCAGACTCTATAATATATCTCTCGAGATACAGATTTACGAGCCTGTAACATAGTATTAATCACAGAGTCAGAGAAACCTCTTTGACCAAGAATCAAGCGTTCAATCTCCATACCTTTAAATTTAAGGATTTCAGATCCTGATGGAAAAAAGGACCTTGTGACAGAAGGTCTGGTCTTAACGGAAGAGTCCACGGTTGGCAAGAGGCCATCCGGACAAGATCCGCATACCAAAACCTGTGAGGCCATGCCGGAGCTACCAGGAGAACAAACGAGCATTCCTTCAGAATCTTGGAGATTACTCTTGGAAGAAGAACTAGAGGCGGAAAGATATAGGCAGGATGATACTTCCAAGGAAGTGATAATGCATCCACTGCCTCCGCCTGAGGATCCCGGGATCTGGACAGATACCTGGGAAGTTTCTTGTTTAGATGGGACGCCATCAGATCTATTTCTGGAAGTTCCCACATTTGAACAATCTGAAGAAATACCTCTGGGTGAAGAGACCATTCGCCCGGATGCAACGTTTGGCGACTGAGATAATCCGCTTCCCAATTGTCTACACCTGGGATATGAACCGCAGAGATTAGACAGGAGCTGGATTCCGCCCAAACCAAAATTCGAGATACTTCTTTCATAGCCAGAGGACTGTGAGTCCCTCCTTGATGATTGATGTATGCCACAGTTGTGACATTGTCTGTCTGAAAACAAATGAACGATTCTCTCTTCAGAAGAGGCCAAAACTGAAGAGCTCTGAAAATTGCACGGAGTTCCAAAATATTGATCGGTAATCTCACCTCCTGAGATTCCCAAACTCCTTGTGCCGTCAGAGATCCCCACACAGCTCCCCAACCTGTGAGACTTGCATCTGTTGAAATTACAGTCCAGGTCGGAAGCACAAAAGAAGCCCCCTGAATTAAACGATGGTGATCTGTCCACCATGTTAGAGAGTGTCGAACAATCGGTTTTAAAGATATTAATTGAGATATCTTCGTGTAATCCTTGCACCATTGCTTCAGCATACAGAGCTGAAGAGGTCGCATGTGATAACGAGCAAAGGGGATCGCGTCCGATGCAGCAGTCATAAGACCTAGAATTTCCATGTATAAGGCTACCGAAGGGAATGATTGTGACTGAAGGTTTCGACAAGCTGTAATCAACTTTAGACGTCTCTTGTCTGTTAAAGACAGAGTCATGGACACTGAATCCATCTGGAAACCCAGAAAGGTTACCCTTGTCTGAGGAATCAAAGAACTTTTTGGTAAATTGATCCTCCAACCATGATCTTGAAGAAACAACACAAGTCGATTTGTATGAGATTCTGCTAAATGTAAAGACTGAGCAAGTACCAAGATATCGTCCAAATAAGGAAATACCACAATACCCTGTTCTCTGATTACAGACAGCAGGGCACCGAGAACCTTTGTAAAAATTCTTGGAGCTGTAGCTAGGCCAAACGGCAGAGCCACAAACTGGTAATGCTTGTCCAGAAACGAGAATCTCAGGAACTGATAATGATCTGGATGAATCGGAATATGCAGATATGCATCCTGTAAATCTATTGTGGACATATAATTCCCTTGCTGAACAAAAGGTAAGATAGTCCTTACAGTTACCATCTTGAACGTTGGTATCCTTACATAACGATTCAATATTTTTAGATCCAGAACTGGTCTGAAAGAATTCTCCTTCTTTGGTACAATGAAGAGATTTGAATAAAACCCCATCCCCTGTTCCGGAACTGGAACTGGCATAATTACTCCAGTCAACTCTAGATCTGAAACACATTTCAGAAATGCTTGAGCTTTTACTGGATTTACTGGGACACGGGAAAGAAAAAATCTCTTTGCAGGAGGTCTCAACTTGAAACCAATTCTGTACCCTTCTGAAACAATGCTCTGAATCCAAAGATTGTGAACAGAATTGATCCAAATTTCCTTGAAAAAACGTAACCTGCCCCCTACCAGCTGAGCTGGAATGAGGGCCGCACCTTCATGTGGACTTAGAAGCAGGCTTTGCCTTTCTAGCTGGCTTGGATTTATTCCAGACTGGAGATGGTCTCCAAACTGAAACTGCTCCTGAGGATGAAGGATCAGGCTTTTGTTCTTTGTTGAAACGAAAGGAACGAAAACGATTATTAGCCCTGTTTTTACCTTTAGATTTTTTATCCTGTGGTAAAAAAGTTCCTTTCCCACCAGTAACAGTTGAAATAATGGAATCCAACTGAGAACCAAATAATTTGTTACCCTGGAAAGAAATGGAAAGTAAAGTTGATTTAGAAGCCATATCAGCATTCCAAGTTTTAAGCCATAAAGCTCTTCTAGCTAAAATAGCTAGAGACATAAACCTGACATCAACTCTGATAATATCAAAAATGGCATCACAGATAAAATTATTAGCATGTTGAAGAAGAAGAAGAATATCATGAGAATCACGATGTGTTACTTGTTGCGCTAAAGTTTCCAACCAAAAAGTTGAAGCTGCAGCAACATCAGCCAAAGATATAGCAGGTCTAAGAAGATTACCTGAACACAGATAAGCTTTTCTTAGAAAGGACTCAATTTTCCTATCTAGAGGATCCTTAAATGAAGTACCATCTGACGTAGGAATAGTAGTACGTTTAGCAAGGGCAGAAATAGCCCCATCAACTTTAGGGATCTTGTCCCAAAATTCTAATCTGTCAGACGGCACAGGATATAATTGCTTAAAACGTTTAGAAGGAGTAAATGAATTACCCAAATTATCCCATTCTTTGGAAATTACTGCAGAAATAGCATCAGGGACAGGAAAAACTTCTGGAATAACTACAGGAGATTTAAAAACCTTATTTAAACGTTTAGATTTAGTATCAAGAGGACCAGAATCTATTTCTAAAGCAATTAGGACTTCTTTAAGTAAAGAACGAATAAATTCCATTTTAAATAAATATGAAGATTTATCAGCATCAACCTCTGAGACAGAATCCTCTGAACCAGAGGAATCATCAGAATCAGAATGATGATGTTCAGTTAAAAATTCATCTGTAGGGAGAGAAGTTTTAAAAGATTTTTTACGTTTACTAGAAGGAGAAATAACAGACATAGCCTTCTTTATGGATTCAGAAACAAAATCTCTTATATTATCAGGAACATTTTGCACCTTAGATGTTGAAGGAACTGCAACAGGCAATGGTACTTTACTAAAGGAAATATTATCTGCTTTAACAAGTTTGTCATGACAATCAATACAAACAACAGCTGGAGGAATAGCTACCAAAAGTTTACAGCAGATACACTTAGCTTTGGTAGATTCAGCACTAGACAGCGATTTTCCTGTAGTATCTTCTGACTCAGATGCAACGTGAGACATCTTGCAATATGTAAGAGAAAAAACAACATATATATAAAGCAAAATTGATCAAATTCCTTAAATGACAGTTTCAGGAATGGGAAAAAATGCCAAAGAACAAGCTTCTAGCAACCAGAAGCAATAAAAAATGAGACTTAAATAATGTGGAGACAAAAGTGACGCCCATATTTTTTCGCGCCAAATAAGACGCCCACATTATTTGGCGCCTAAATGCTTTTTGGCGCCAAAAATGACGCCACATCCGGAACGCCGACATTTTTGGCGCAAAATAACGTCAAAAAATGACGCAACTTCCGGCGACACGTATGACGCCGGAAACGGAAATAGAATTTTTGCGCCAAAAAAGTCCGCGCCAAGAATGACGCAATAAAATGAAGCATTTTCAGCCCCCGCGAGCCTAACAGCCCACAGGGAAAAAGTCAAATTTTAAGGTAAGAAAAATGTTAAATTAAAATGCATTATCCCAAATATGAAACTGACTGTCTGAAAATAAGGAAAGTTGAACATTCTGAGTCAAGGCAAATAAATGTTTGAATACATATATTTAGAACTTTATAAACAAAGTGCCCAACCATAGCTAGGAGTGTCACAGAAAATAAGACTTACTTACCCCAGGACACTCATCTACATATAGTAGATAGCCAAACCAGTACTGAAACGAGAATCAGCAGAAGTAATGGTATATATAAGAGTATATCGTCGATCTGAAAAGGGAGGTAAGAGATGAATCTCTACGACCGATAACAGAGAACCTATGAAATAGACCCCTTAGAAGGAGATCACTGCATTCAAATAGGCAATACTCTCCTCACATCCCTCTGACATTCACTGCACGCTGAGAGGAAAACCGGGCTCCAACTTGCTGCAGAGCGCATATCAACGTAGAATCTAGCACAAACTTACTTCACCACCTCCATCGGAGGCAAAGTTTGTAAAACTGAATTGTGGGTGTGGTGAGGGGTGTATTTATAGGCATTTTGAGGTTTGGGAAACTTTGCCCCTCCTGGTAGGAATGTATATCCCATACGTCACTAGCTCATGGACTCTTGCTAATTACATGAAATAAATTAGTTTGTTTGGTCCTTAATTTATTAGACTTATCCTGAGGAAGGGCATGACCTTTTCCTCCAGTAATATCAGAAATGATCTCCTTCAGTCCAGGCCCGAATAGGGTCTGTCCCTTGAAGGGAATGTTGAGAAGCTTAGACTTTGAAGTAACGTCAGCTGACCAGGATTTAAGCCATAGCGCCCTACGCGCCTGTATAGCAAAACCTGAGTTCTTAGCCGTTAGTTTGGTTAAATGACCAACGGCGTCAGAAACAAATGAATTGGCTAGCTTAAGCGCTTTAAGCTTGTCAAGTATATCATCTAATGGAGTTTCTACCTGTAAGGCCTCTTCCAGAGACTCAAACCAGAAGGCCGCAGCAACAGTGACCGGGGCAATGCATGCAAGAGGCTGGAGAATAAAACCTTGTTGAATAAACATTTTCTTAAGGTAACCCTCTAACTTTTTATCCATTGGATCTAGGAAAGCACAACTGTCCTCGACAGGAATAGTTGTACGCTTAGCTAGGGTAGAAACTGCTCCCTCCACCTTAGGGACCGTTTGCCATAAGTCCCGTGTAGCGGCATCTATTGGAAACATTTTCTTAAAAATAGGAGGGGGAGAGAACGGTACACTTGGTCTATCCCATTCCTTAGTAATAATTTCTGAAAACCTTTTAGGTATTGGAAAAACATCAGTGTAAACAGGCACTGCATAGTATTTATCCAATCTACACAATTTCTCTGGTACTATAATGGTGTCAGAGTCATCCGGAGTAGCTAAAACCTCCCTGAGCAACAAGCGGAGGTGTTCAAGCTTAAATTTAAATGTAGACATATCAGAATCAGGTTGAAGCATCTTCCCTGAGTCAGAAAAATCACCCACAGAAAGAAGCTCTCCTGCCTCAGCTTCTGCATATTGTGAGGGGATATCAGACATAGCTACTAAAGCGTCAGAGAGCTCTGTATTTTTTCTAGTCCCAGAGCTGTCTCGCTTTCCTTGTAACCCTGGTAGTTTGGACAATACCGCTGCAAGGGTATGATCCATAACTGCCGCCATGTCTTGTACAGTAAACGCCATGGGCGCGCTAGATGTACTTGGCGCCACTTGAGCGGGAGTCCCTTGAGCGGGAGTCAAAGGTTCTGACACGTGGGGCGAGTTAGTCGGCATAACTTCCCCCTTGTCAATTTCCTCTGGTGATAAATCTTTTAAAGACAGAATATGATCTTTATAACAAAGTAAAATCAGTACATTTGGTACACATTCTAAGAGGGGGTTCCACAATGGCTTCTAAACATAATGAACAAGGAGTTTCCTCTATGTCAGTCATTTTTAAACAGACTAGCAATGAGACCAGCAAGCTTGGAAAACACTTTGATAAATGTAAACAAGCAAAAAATAAAAACGGTACTATGCCTTTAAGAGAAACAAATTTTATCAGAAATTGAAAAACAGTGATAAAAAGCAGTAAATCTTACGAAATTTTTACAGTGTGTATAATAGACTAACAGAGCATTGCACCCACCCCTGCCCATACAACGACTTTTGAAGGCACAAAAAACCCTTTGTAGAGATCCTAAGTGTTCAGGGGACTCCTTCAGGGAAGCTGGAAGTCTCAAGCTGCAAAAACTACTGCACGATTTAGGCCTGAAATTAGGCCCCTCCCAACCTGTACTCACAGTGAGAGGGCCATAAAAAACTATCCCTAGGCAAAATCTAGCCAGCCATGTGGAAAAAACTGGGCCCCAATAAAGTTTTATCACCAATATGTAGAAAAAAACGTTTAAACACTTCCAGCAAACGTTATCTTATTTTCAGTAATGTGAGAAAGTAATAAGAATATTACCTTTTACAGCAAGCATGATACTAGTTGTTATTAAATCACTGTAATCAGGCTTACCTTAAATAAATCCGGTATTAACAGCATTTTCTAGCATATTCATTTCTCTAGAAAAATTTAAACTGCACATACCTCATAGCAGGAGACCCTGCACGCCATTCTCCCAGCTTAAGTTACCTCATCTCTTCAGTTATGTGTGAGAACAGCAATGGATCTTAGTTACAACCTGCTAAGATTATCAAAAACCACAGGCAGACTCTTCTTCAACTTTCTACCTGAGGCTAAAACAGTACAACTCCGGTACCATTTGAAAATAAAACTTTTGATTGAAGATAAACTAAATAAACACACCACATCTCTAGCTACATCCTATGTTGTCGAGAACTGCAAGAGAATGACTGGTAGTGGCAGTTAGGGGAGGAGCTATATAGACAGCTCTGCTGTGGGTGATCCTCTTGCAGCTTCCTGTTGGGAAGGAGAATATCCCACAAGTAATGGATGATCCGTGGACTGGATACACCTTACAAGAGAAATATTGAATTATGAAATTAGGGGTAATTGTAAAGCTCTCAAATAATTTGTATTAGTGCCAAGTTAGAGCTTATATCAAAATACGGAATTTCGTGTAAGCTTTAAGAGCATGCCTAACATCCTAGCCAACATGTAAAACAAACGGTGAACAATGTAAACTAGGCAAACTATAAAATAGTAGAGTATTAAAGTTTAGGAGAAAAGCATATATGCTAGTAAAGCCCAATCCAAAAAAGATATGGGGGGAACTAAATATGACTCCAGGATCATGTAGTATCAGTAATATGATCAGTGCATATTAAGTCTTACAAAAAAGGGAACATAGGAGCCAGTGTCTTTAAATTTGCATGTACAAAAGCGATAAATAGTAAGGGAACACTGAAGAGGATGTCAACGCATGCTCCGACAATTCCAGTTTCAAATCAAAAGTTTCTTATACCCGTTTTATTCAGATTTCTGACCCGGAGATTAAAAAGTAGTTCTCTTAGTGACCAGGGCACAACACATTCAATGCCCAGGCTAAAATGGTCAGTGCTTGGTGAAGATAAAAGGTCTCCTGTTCTGAATAAGTGCAGGCAGGAATCTGCACCATAAAAGCGCATACAGGGCTCAGCAAAAGAAGAATATCAGGCCTCCATATCTCACTTCCTGGGAGCGTTGAGAGTGTAAGAGTCGATCCGCTCACTGTTGTCAGGAAGCATGTTATGCGACTCCACCGCTGTGAGGTAAGGTTGGTGCCTAGAAAACCAGCGGAACTCAGCATTCTGTAGGGCCTGTTCTGGTAATGTAGCGTTGCTCATAGCAATTGTTGTGCGGTCAATAAGGAGCGGGTCATAGTGGCCTTGTAATGGGACATCAATGTCGTTACTATTTATGTTAAGTAGTGAGGGCTGTTGTTGTTGCAGTGTCATCGGCAGGCATTCCAGCAGTAATTTTATCTGCGTATCTCCAGGTTCCTTGCTAATTAATGCGTTGCAGGTCATTCCCCTTAGTGTTTCTAAGGAATCCGATAGATCAGAAAAACAGTTTTCCATCCGTCGATCCAGATCTTGTAGCATGGCATATAGTAGCTCATGGTCTTTCTCCGTTTTAAGGGTAGCTTCAGAATTCTTCTTATAGAGCTTTAGGCTAGTAATGGTGGTAAAGGGCCTACTAATTTTGCCACTTACAGTGCGATGTCTCTCCCTCCTGGAGGTGTAAGTAAGCATTGAGTTAGCTGCATAATTCTTCACAGATCAATGATCCTTTAGTTACTGGCCAATTAGTGGTAGTCCACAAACAGAATTAGATGGGAATTTTACTGAAAATAACTATATTTTTAACTCAAGGCCTAGGAGCTAAAGAGATATGCTTCTGCCTGCCTCGGCTGTTGGCTCCGCCCCGATTTTTTATTTTTTATTTTTTTTATTCTTACCTAGAATCCCCTGCTTCTGTGGAAGCAAATATTAAAGAGGTGTACTATACAAGTAATGATTTTGCAACGTTCTACATAAAACAGAAAATTATGACTTGCAGATAAAGTAAGAAATGAGAAAGTGTAGCATATACCATATATGTTGTTAAATAGACATAAAAGAGCAAAATATTTAGAACTAGTGATCATTATTGCACTGTTGCTTACATATAACTAGGTGTTTCACACTTGAAAAGGTGAAAACAGAATTTATGCTTACCTGATAAATTACTTTCTCTTGTGGTGTATCCAGTCCACAGATTCATCCTTTACTTGTGGGATATTCTCCTTCCCTACAGGAAGTGGCAAAGAGAGCACACAGCAGAGCTGTCCATATAGCTCCCCCTCTAGCTCCACCCCCCAGTCATTCGACCAAAGGTTAGGAAGAAAAAGGAGAAACCATAGGGTGCAGTGGTGACTGTCGTTTAAACAAAAAAATTTTACCTGACTTAAATGCCAGGGCGGGCCGTGGACTGGATACACTGCAAGAGAAAGTAATTTATCAGGTAAGCATAAATTCTGTTTTCTCTTGCAAGGTGTATCCAGTCCACGGATTCATCCTTTACTTGTGGGATACCAATACCAAAGCTTTAGGACACTGATGAAGGGAGGGAACAAGACAGGTACCTTAAACGGAAGGCACCACTGCTTGCAAAACCTTTCTCCCAAAACAGCCTCCGAAGAAGCAAAAGTATCGAATTTGGAAAATTTGGAAAAAGTATGCAGTGAAGACCAAGTCGCTGCCTTACAAATCTGTTCAACAGAAGCCTCATTTTTGAAAGCCCATGTGGAAGCCACTGCTTTAGTAGAATGAGCAGTAATTGTTTCAGGAGGCTGCTGGCCAGCAGTCTCATAGGCCAAACAGATGATGCTTTTCAGCCAAAAGGAAAGAGAGGTAGCAGTCGCTTTCTGACCTCTCCTCTTACCAGAATAGATAACAAGGAGGATGTTTGTCTGAAATCCTTAGTTGCTTGTAAATAGAACTTTAAAGCACAAACTACATCAAGATTGTGTAACAGACGTTCCTTCTTCGAAGAAGGATTAGGACACAGAGAAGGAACAACTATTTCCTGGTTAATATTCTTGTTAGAAACAACTTTAGGAACAAAACCAGGCTTGGTACGCAAAACTACCTTATCTGCGTGGAACACCAGGTAAGGTAAATCACACTGTAAGGCAGATAATTCTGAACTCTTCGAGCAGAGGAGATAGCTACCAAAAACAAAACTTTCCAAGATAACTTAATATCTATGGAATGTAAAGGTTCAAACAGAACCCCTTGAAGAACTGAAAGAACTAGATTTAGACTCCATCGCGGAGCCACAGGTTTATAGACAGGCTTGATTCTGACTAAAGCCTGAGCAAACGCTTGAACGTCTGGTACCTCTGCCAGACGCTTGTGTTAAACGATAGACAGAGCCGATATCTGTCCCTTTAAGGAACTATCTGACAAACCTTTCTCCAATCCTTCTTGGAGGAAAGACAATATCCTGGGAATCCTAATCTTACTCCATGAGTAACCCTTGGATTCACACCAACCCAGATATTTCCGCCATATCTTATAGTAGATTTTCCTGGTGACAGGCTTTCTAGCCTGAATCAGAGTATCTATAACCGACTCAGAGAAACCACTCTTTGATAGAATTAAATGGACAGTTTACTCAAAAATTTTCTCCCCTTTAATTTGTTCCCAATTATCCACTTTACCTGCTGGAGTGTATTAAATTGTTTACAAGTAGCTCCTTTACCCTTATATTGGCATTTGAAATTGTTGATTTAGCATGTGGTATCCCCACCTATGCTGAAAGTTTGTGGCCGCAGGTCCAAGCTATAGATAAGCTTTGTAAACACAGCCAGCAGAAGAAATTACACTCCCAGTCGGATATAGCAGAGATAAGGTAATAAAATGTTGATTTTCCATTGTTCTCTCAAAGTACTGGTGATTGTTTTAAGGACAGATATAAGATAAAGAAGCAGGTATATGTGTACAATGTGATACAGTAATGAGATCTGATTATACCTACAAGCTCAACCCATTTTATTAGATTGTGGCTTCAAAACACAAAATCAGAGCTTTAATATGCACAAATAATCCTTAAAAAGCTAATTTTCATACATTTTTTACTCTGCAGTTGGTAAAAAAAGCAATTGTAAACACATTAATGGAAAAACTATTTTACAGTATACTGTCCCTTTAAGCGTTCAATCCCCAAGCAGTCAGACGTAGAGAAACTAGATTTGGATGCTTGAACGGACCCTGTATTAGAAGATCCTGCCTCATTGGCAGTGTCCATGGTGGGACAGATGACATGTCCACTAGGTCTGCATACCAAGTCCTGTGTGGCCACGCAGGCGCTATCAGAATCACCGAAGCCTTCTCCTGCTTGATTCTGGCGACCAGACGAGGGAGAAGGGGAAAAGGTGGAAAAACATAAGCCAGATTGAAGGACCAAGGCGCTGCTAGAGCATCTATCAATACCGCCTTGGGGCCCCGGGACCTGGACCCGTAGAGAGGAAGTTTGGTGTTCTGACGGGACGCCATCAGATCCAACTCTGGAGTGCCCCATAGCTGAGTCAGCTGGGCAAACATCTCCGGGTGGAGTTCCCACTCCCCCGGGTGAAAAGTCTGACAACATAGGAAATCCGCCTCCCAGTTGTCTACTCCTGGGATGTGAATTGCTGAGAGCTGGCAGGAGTGATCCTCCGCCCACCTTATTATTTTGGTTACTTCCGTCATCGCTAGGGAACTCTTTGTTCCCCCCTGATGATTGACGTAAGCTACAGTTGTGATGTTGTCCGACTGAAATCTGATGAATTTGGCCACAGCTAGTTGAGGCCATGCCTGAAGAGCGTTGAATATCGCCCTCAGTTCCAGAATGTTTATCGGGAGAAGCTTTTCTTCCCGAGACCATAAGCCCTGAGCTTTCAGGGAGTCCCAGACCGCACCCCAGCCTAACAGACTGGCGTCGGTCGTTACAATGATCCACTCTGGTCTGCGGAAACATTTTCCCTGAGACAGGTGATCCAGAGACAACCACCAGAGAAGAGAATCTCTGGTCTCCTGGTCCAACTGAATTTGAGGAGAAAAATCTGCATAATCCCCATTCCACTGTTTGAGCATGCATAGTTGCAGTGGTCTGAGGTGTATCCGAGCAAAAGGGACTATGTCCATTGCCGCTACCATTAATCCGATTGTCTCCATGCACTGAGCCACAGATGGCCGGGGAATGGAATGAAGAACTCGGCAAGTAGTTAAGAGTCTTAATTTTCTGACCTCCGTCAGAAATATTTTCATTTCTACCGAGTCTATTAGAGTCCCTAGGAAGGGAACCCTTGTGAGAGGGGAAAGAACTCTTTTTGATGTTCACCTTCCACCCGTGAGACCTCAGAAAGGCCAATACAATCTCCATGTGAGACTTGGCTCTTTGGAAAGACGGCGCCTGAATTAAGATGTCGTCTAGGTAAGGCGCCACTGCTATGCCCCGCGGTCTTAGAACCGCTAGGAGGGGACCCTAGCACTTTTGTGAAAATTCTGGGAGCAGTGGCTAAGCCAAAAGGAAGAGCCACAAACTGTTAATGCTTGTCCAGAAAAGCAAACCTGAGAAACTGGTGATGATCTTTGTGGATAGGAATGTGTAGGTATGCATCCTTTAGATCCACGGTAGTCATATATTGACCTTCCTGGATCATTGGTAAGATTGTCCGAATGGTCTCCATTTTGAATGATGGGACTCTGAGGAATCTGTTTAGAATTTTTAGATCCAGGATGGGTCCGAAAGTTCCCTCTTTTTTGGGAACCACAAACAGGTTTGAGTAAAACCCCAACCCTTGTTCCGCCATTGGAACTGGGTGGATCACTCCCATTATATGTAGATCTTCTACACAGCGTAAAAACGCCTCTTTCTTTGTCTGATCTGTAGACAGACGAGAAATGTGGAACCTCCCCCTTGGAGGAGAACCCTTAAATTCTAGAAGATATCCCTGGGATACAATATCTAACGCCCAAGGATCGTGTACATCTCTTGCCCAGGCCTGAGCGAAGAGAGAGAGAGTCTGCCCCCTACTAGATCCGGTCCCGGATCGGGGGCTACCCCTTCATGCTGTCTTGGTGGCAGCTGCAGGCTTTTTGGCCTGTTTACCCTTATTCCAGCCCTGGTAAGGTTTCCAGGTTGCCTTGGGCTGTGAAGCGTTACCCTCTTGCTTTGCAGCCGGAGAGGATGAAGCGGGGCCGTTCCTGAAATTACGAAAGGGACGAAAATTAGCTTTGTTCTTTGTCTTAAAGCACTTGTCCTGAGGGAGAGCATGGCCTTTTCCCCAGGTGATTTCTGAAATAATCTCAATTCAGGCCCGAAGAGCGTCTTTCCTTTGAAAGGGATGTTCAAAAGCTTGGATTTAGACGACACATCGGCCGACCAGGACTTTAGCCATAGCGCCCTGCGTGCCAAAATGGCGAAACCTGAATTTTTTGCCGCTAACTTAGCTATTTGGAAAGCGGCGTCAGTGATAAAATAATTAGCTAGCTTTAGAGCCTTAATTCTATCCATAATTTCCTCATATGAGGTCTCCGTCTGGAGCGAGTCTTCCAGCACCTCAAACCAGAAAGCGGCTGCAGTAGTTACAGGAATAATGCAGGCAATAGGCTGGAGAAGAAAACCTTGTTGAACAAAAAATTTCTTAAGTAAACCCTCTAACTTCTAATCCATAGGGTCTTTAAAAGCACAACTGTCTTCATTTGGTATGGTTGTGTGTTTAGCAAGTGAAGAAACAGCCCCCTCCACCTTAGGGACCGTCTGCCACGAGTCCCGCACGGGGTCAGATATGGGGAACATTTTCTTAAAAACAGGAGGGGGAACAAAGGGAACACCTGGTCTATCCCATTCCCTAGTAACGATATCCGCAATCCTCTCAGGGACCGGAAACGCATCCGTGTAAACAGGGACCTCTAGGTACTTGTCCATTTTACACAATTTCTCTGGGATCACCAAAGGGTCGCAGTCATCCAGAGTAGCTAATACCTCCCTAAGCAAAACGCGGAGGTGTTCTAGTTTAAATTTAAAAGCCAATGTATCTGAATCTGTCTGAGAAGGACCCCTTCCTGTATCAGAGACTTCTCCCTCAGACATCAAATCCCTCGCTCCCACTTCAGAGCGTTGTGAGGGTATATCGGATACGGCTACCAAAACGTCAGAATGCTCATAATCTGTTCTTAAAACGGAACTATCACGCTTTGTAGGTAACACAGGCAGTTTAGATAAGAAGGCTGTAAGAGAATTGCTAAGTCTTGTAATGTAAAAGGGTTAGACGCACTACAGGTACTAGGCGTCGCATGCGCGGGCGTAACTGGTTGTGACACTTGGGGAGAGGCAGACGGGCTACCCTCGTTACCTTCAGTCTGAGAATCATCTTGGGCCACATTCTTAAGTGCAACAATATTATCTTTAAAGTGTATAGACATATCAGTACAAGTGGGACACATTCTGAGAGGGGGTTCCACCATGGCTTCTAAACACATTGAACAAGGATTTTCCTTAGTGTCAGACATGTTTAACAGACTAGTAGTATACACAAGCAGGCTTGGAAATCACTTTAATCAAATAAAAAACACAATTTGAAAAAACGTTACTGTGCCTTTAAGAGATAAAAAGCACACAATTTTACAAAACAGTGAAAAATGCAGCAATCCTTTTGAAATTTTCACAGTATGTACCTAAAGCCTTAATAAGATTGCACCACAAGTTGCAAAACGATTAACCCCTTAATGCCCAAACCGGAGCAGCCTAAAGCCAACACCCGGTTAAAATTACTACAGCACCTTGCCACAGCCTTGCTGTGGCCCTACCTGCCCTTAGGGATCAGATTTGGGGGAATATAGCTTCCTTAAGGCCCTCAAACAGCAGCAGGACCCTCCATGTGAAGCAGCATGAACTTCTCTGCAATTCTAACTGCGCATCTGAGGCGCAAAATTAGGCTCCTCCCACTCTATTCCGGAGCTGTGAGGCCTAAGAATTCACTCCTAAGGGAATAAAAAAAACAGAATTTATGCTTACCTGATAAATTACTTTCTCCAATGGTGTGTCCGGTCCACGGCGTCATCCATTACTTGTGGGATATTCTCCTCCCCTACAGGGAATGGCAAGGAGAGCACACAGCAAGAGCTGTCCATATAGTCCCTCCCAGGCTCCGCCCCCCCAGTCATTCGACCGACGGTTAGGAGAAAAAAAAGGAGAAACTATAGGGTGCCGTGGTGACTGTAGTGTATAGAGAAAGAAATTTTTCAAACCTGATTAAAAAACCAGGGCGGGCCGTGGACCGGACACACCGTTGGAGAAAGTAATTTATCAGGTAAGCATAAATTCTGTTTTCTCCAACATTGGTGTGTCCGGTCCACGGCGTCATCCATTACTTTTGGGAACCAATACCAAAGCTTTAGGACACGGATGAAGGGAGGGAGCAAATCAGGTTACCTAAACAGAAGGCACCACGGCTTGCAAAACCTTTCTCCCAAAAATAGCCTCCGAAGAAGCAAAAGTATCAAATTTGTAGAATTTGGCAAAAGTGTGCAGAGAAGACCAAGGCGCTGCCTTACATATCTGATCAACAGAAGCCTCGTTCTTGAAGGCCCATGTGGAAGCCACAGCCCTAGTAGAGTGAGCTGTGATTCGTTCAGGAGGCTGCCGTCCGGCAGTCTCATAAGCCAATTGGATAATGCTTTTCAGCCAGAAAGAGAGGTAGCAGTAGCTTTTTGTCCTCTCCTCTTACCAGAATAAACGACAAACAAAGAAGAAGTTTGTCTGAATCCTTTGTTGCTTCTAAATAGAACTTTAAAGCACGGACTACATCTAAATTGTGTAACAAACGTTCCTTCTTTGAAACTGGATTCGGACACAAAGAAGGAACAACTATTTCCTGGTTAATATTCTTGTTGGAAACAACTTTTGGAAGAAAACCAGGCTTGGTACGCAAAAAAACCTTATCTGAATGGAACACCAGACAGGGTGGATCACACTGCAAAGCAGATAGTTCAGAAACTCTTCTAGCAGAAGAAATAGCAACCAAAAACAGAACTTTCCAAGATAGTAACTTGATATCTATGGAATGTAAGGGTTCAAACGGAAGCCCTTGAAGAACTGAAAGAACTAAATTTAGACTCCAGGGAGGAGTCAAAGGTCTGTAAACAGGCTTGATTCTGACCAAAGCTTGTACATCTGGCACAGCTGCCAGTCGTTTGTGTAACAAGACAGATAAAGCAGAAATCTGTCCTTTTAGAGAACTCGCTGACAACCCCTTATCCAAACCTTCTTGGAGAAAGGAGAGGATCCTGGGAATTTTAATCTTACTCCATGAGAATCCCTTGGATTCACACCAACAGATATTTCTTTTCCATATTTTATGGTAAATCCTTCTAGTCACAGGTTTTCTGGCTTGGACCAGAGTATCTATCACTGAATCTGAAAACCTGCGCTTGGATAAAATCAAGCGTTCAATTTCCAAGCAGTCAGCTGGAGAGAAACTAGATTTGGATGTTCGAATGGACCTTATACTAGAAGATCCTGTCTCAAAGGTAGCTTCCATGGTGGAGGCGATGACATATTCACCAGGTCTGCATACCAAGTCCTGCGTGGCCACGCAGGAGCTATCAGAATCACCAACGCCTTCTCCTGTTTGATCCTGGCTACAAGCCTGGGAAGGAGAGGGAACGGTGGAAACGCATAAGCTAGGTTGAACGACCAAGGCGCCACTAATGCATCCACTAGAGTCGCCTTGGGATCCCTGGATCTGGACCCGTAGCAAAGAACCTTGAAGTTCTGACGAGACGCCATCAGATCCATGTCTGGAATGCCCCATAATTGAGTAAACTGGGCAAACACCTCCGGGTGAAGTTCCCACTCCCCCGGATGAAAAGTCTGACGACTCAGATAATCCGCCTCCCAGTTGTCTACTCGTGGAATGTGGATTGCTGTCTGACTGGAATCTTATGAATCCGCCTTCGCTAGTTGAGGCCAAGCCCGGAGAGTATTGAATATCGCTCTCAGTTCCAGAATGTTTATCGGGAGAAGAGACTCTTGCCGAGACCATAGACCCTGAGCTTTCAGAGAATCCCAGACCGCGCCCCAGCCTAATAGACTGGTGTCGGTCGTGACAATGACCCACTCTGGTCTGCGGAAACTCATTCCCTGGGACAGGTGATCCTGGGTCAACCACCAACTGGGTGAGTCTCTGGTCATCTGGTCTACTTGAATCATTGGAGACAAGTCTGTATAGTCCCCATTCCACTGCTTGAGCATGCACAGTTGTAATGGTCTTAGATGAATTTGAGCAAAAGGAACTATGTCCATTGCTGCAACCATCAACCCTACTACTTCCATGCACTGAGCAATGGAAGGCTGCAGAATAGAGTGAAGAACTTGACAAGCGTTTAGAAGCTTTGACTTTCTGACTACTGTCAGGAAGATCTTCATTTTTAAAGAATCTATTATCGTTCCCAAGAAGGGAACTCTTGTCGACGGAGACAGTGAACTCTTTTCTACGTTCACCTTCCACCCGTGAGATCTGAGAAAGGCTAGAACAATGTCTGTATGAGCCTTTGCTTTGGAAAGAGACGACGTTTGGATTAGAATGTCGTCCAGATAAGGTGCCACTGCAATACCCCTTGGTCTTAGAACCGCTAGAAGGGACCCTAGCACCTTTGTGAAAATCCTTGGAGCAGTGGCTAGCCCGAATGGGAGAGCCACGAACTGGTAATGCTTGTCCAGAAAGGCGAACCTTAGGAACTGATGATGATCTTTGTGGATAGGAATATGTAGATACGCATCCTTTAAATCCATGGTAGTCATAAATTGACCCTCCTGGATTGTAGGTAAAATTGTTCGAATGGTTTCCATTTTGAACGATGGAACTCTGAGAAATTTGTTTAGAATTTTTAAATCCAGAATTGATCTGAAAGTTCCCTCTTTTTTGGGAACTACAAACAGATTTGAGTAAAAACCCCTGACCTTGTTCCACAGTTGGAACTGGGTGTATCACTCCCATCTTTAACAGGTCTTCTACACAATGTAAGAATGCCTGTCTCTTTATTTGGTTTGAAGATAAGTGAGACATGTGGAACCTTCCCCTTGGGGGTAGTTCCTTGAATTCCAGAAGATAACCCTGAGAGACTATTTCTAGAGCCCAGGGATCCTGAACATCTCTTGCCCAAGCCTGAGCGAAGAGAGAGAGTCTGCCCCCTACAAGATCCGGTCCCGGATCGGGGGCTACCCCTTCATGCTGTTTTGGTAGCAGCAGCAGGCTTCTTGGCCTGTTTACCCATGTTCCAGCCTTGCATTGGTTTCCAAGCTGGTTTAGTCTAAGAAGCGTTACCCTCTTGTCTAGAGGCTGCCGAGTTGGAAGCCGGTCCGTTCCTGAAATTGCGAAAGGAACGAAAATTGGACTTATTCTTAGCCTTGAAAAGTTTATCTTGTGGGAGGGCATGGCCCTTTCCCCCAGTGATGTCTGAAATAATCTCTTTCAATTCTGGCCCAAAAAGGGTCTTACCTTTGAAAGGGATATTAAGCAATTTTGTCTTGGAAGATACATCCGCCGACCAAGACTTTAGCCAGAGCGCTCTGCGCGCCACAATTGCAAACCCTGAATTTTTCGCCGCTAACCTCGCTAACTGCAAAGCGGCGTCTAAAATAAAGGAATTCGCTAACTTAAGTGCGTGAATTCTGTCCATGACTTCCTCATACGGAGTCTCCCTACTGAGCGACTTTTCCAGTTCCTCGAACCAGAACCACGCCGCTGTAGTGACAGGAATAATGCACGAAATAGGTTGAAGGAGGTAACCTTGCTGTACAAAAATCTTTTTAAGCAAACCCTCCAATTTTTTATCCATAGGATCTTTGAAAGCACAATTGTCCTCAATAGGAATGGTCGTGCGCTTGGCTAGAGTAGAAACCGCCCCCTCGACCTTAGGGACTGTTTGCCATGTGTCCTTCCTGGGGTCGACCATAGGGAACAATTTCTTAAATATAGGAGGAGGGGCAAAAGGTATGCCTGGCTTCTCCCACTCCTTATTCACTATGTCCGCCACCCGTTTAGGTATCGGAAAAGCATCAGGGTGCACCGGGACCTCAAGGAACTTGTCCATCTTGCACAATTTTTCTGGGATGACCAGATTGTCACAATCATCCAGAGTAGATAGCACCTCCTTAAGTAATGCGCGGAGATGCTCTAATTTAAATTTCACAACATCAGGTTCTGCCTGCTGAGAAATTCTTCCTGTATCAGAAATTTCCCCATCTGACAAACCCTCCCTCACTGCCACTTCAGACTGGTGTGAGGGTATGACAGAAAAATTATCATCAGCGCCCTCCTGCTCTACAGTGTTTAAAACAGAGCAATCGCGCTTTCTCTGAAATGCTGGCATTTTGGATAAAATATTAGCTATGGAGTTATCCATTACTGCCGTCAATTGTTGCATAGTAACAAGCATTGGCGCGCTAGAAGTACTAGGGGTCGCCTGCGCGGGCATAACTGGTATAGACACAGAAGGAGATGATGTAGAACTATGTCTACTTCCTCCATCTGAGGAATCATCCTTGGCAACTTTACTATTTGTGACAGTACTGTCCTTACTTTGTTTGGACGCTATGGCACAATTATCACACATATTTGAAGGGGGAACCACATTGGCTTCCATACATACAGAACATGATCTATCTAAAGGTACAGACATGTTAAACAGGCTTAAACTGGTTAATAAAGCACAAAAACCGTTTTAAAACAAAACCGTTACTGTCTCTTTAAATGTTAAACAGGGCACACTTTATTACTGAATATGTGAAAAACTATGAAGGAATTATCCAATCTTTACCAAATTTTCACCACAGTGTCTTAATGCATTCAAAGTATTGCACCCCAATTTTCAAGCTGTTAACCCTTAAAATGTGGAAACCGGAGCCATTTACAATTTTAACCCCCTTACAGTCCCAGCCACAGCCTTTGCTGCGACTTCACCAATCCCAGGGGGGTATACGATACCAAATGAATCCTTCTAGGAACGTTTTTAGTGGATTCCAGACCCTCACACATGCAGCTGCATGTACTGTACTCAAAAGTAACTGCGCAGTAATGGCGCGAAAAACATAATTTATGCTTACCTGATAAATTTATTTCTCTTGTAGTGTAGTCAGTCCACGGGTCATCCATTACTTATGGAATATATCTCTTCCTAACAGGAAGCTGCAAGAGGATCACCCAAGCAAAGCTGCTACACAGCTCCTCCCCTCACATGTCATATTCAGTCATTCGACCAAAGCAGACAAGAAAGGAGAAACCATAGGGTGCAGTGGTGACTGGAGTTTAATTAAAATTTAGATCTGCCTTAAAGACAGGGCGGGCCGTGGACTGACTACACTACAAGAGAAATAAATTTATCAGGTAAGCATAAATTATGTTTTCTCTTGTTAAGTGTAGTCAGTCCACGGGTCATCCATTACTTATGGAATACCAATACCAAAGCTAGTACACGGATGAAGGGAGGGACAAGGCAGGAACATTAAACAGAAGGAACCACTGCCTGAAGTACCTTTCTCCCAAAAATAGCCTCCGAAGAAGCAAAAGTGTCAAATTTGTAAAATTTTGAAAAGGTGTGAAGCGAAGACCAAGTCGCAGCCTTGCAAATCTGTTCAACAGAGGCCTCATTTTTAAAGGCCCAGGTGGAAGCCACAGCTCTAGTAGAATGAGCTGTAATCCTTTCAGGAGGCTGCTGTCCAGCAGTCTCATAGGCTAAACGTATTATGCTACGAAGCCAAAAAGAGAGAGAGGTAGCCGAAGCCTTTTGACATCTTCTCTGTCCAGAGTAAACGACAAACAGGGAAGAAGTTTGACGAAAATCTTTAGTTGCCTGCAAATAGAACTTCAGGGCACGGACTACGTCCAGATTATGCAAAAGTCGTTCCTTCTTTCAAGAAGGGTTAGGACACAGTGATGGAACAACAATCTCTTGATTGATATTCCTGTTAGTAACTACCTTAGGTAAGAACCCAGGTTTAGTACGCAGAACTACTTTGTCTGAATGAAAAATCAGATAAGGAGAATCACAATGTAAGGCAGATAACTCAGAGACTCTTCGAGCCGAGGAAATAGCCATCAAAAACAAAACCTTCCAGGATAACAGCTTGATATCAATGGAATGAAGGGGTTCAAATGGAATGCCTTGAAGAACATTAAGAACTAAGTTTAAGCTCCATGGCGGAGCAACAGTCTTAAACACAGGCTTAATCCTAGTTAAAGCCTGACAAAAAGCCTGAAGGTCTGGAACTTCAGCCAGACGTTTGTGTAGAAGAATAGACAGAGCAGAAATCTGTCCCTTTAACGAACTAGCAGATAAGCCCTTTTCTAAACCCTCTTGTAGAAAGGACAATATCCTAGGAATCCTAACCTTACTCCATGAGTAACACTTGGATTCGCACCAATATAAATATTTACGCCATATCTTACGGTAAATTTTTCTGGTAACAGGCTTCCTAGCCTGTATTAAGGTATCAATAACCGACTCCGAGAAGCCACGCTTTGATAGAATCAAGCGTTCAATCTCCATGCAGTCAGCCTCTGAGAAATTAGATTTGGATGGTTGAAAGGACCCTGAATTAGAAGGTCCTGTCTCAGAGGCAGAGACCACGGTGGACAGGACGACATGTCCACTAGGTCTGCATACCAGGTCCTGCGTGGCCACGCAGGCGCTATCAGAATCACCGAAGCTCTCTCCTGTTTGATCTTGGCAATCAAACGAGGAAGCATCGGGAACGGTGGAAACACATAAGCCATGTTGAAGACCCAAGGGGCTGTCAGAGCATCTATCAGCACCGCTCCCGGGTCCCTGGACCTGGATCCGTAACAAGGAAGCTTGGCGTTCTGACGAGATGCCATGAGATCCAGATCTGGTTTTCCCCAACGATGAATCAGTTGAGCAAAGACCTCCGGATGAAGTTCCCACTCCCCCGGATGAAAAGTCTGGCGACTTAGAAAATCCGCCTCCCAGTTCTCCACGCCTGGGATGTAAATCGCTGACAGGTGGCAAGAGTGAGACTCTGCCCAGCGAATTATCTTTGAGACTTCCAACATCGCTAGGGAACTTCTGGTTCCCCCTTGATGGTTGATGTAAGCCACAGTTGTGATGTTGTCCGACTGAAATCTGATGAACCTCAGAGTTGCTAACTGAGGCCAAGCTAGGAGAGCATTGAATATTGCTCTTAATTCCAGAATATTTATTGGGAGGAGTTTCTCCTCCTGAGTCCATAATCCCTGAGCTTTCAGGGAGTTCCAGACTGCGCCCCAGCCTAGAAGGCTGGCGTCTGTTGTTACAATCGTCCAATCTGGCCTGCGAAAGGTCATCCCCTTGGACAGATGTGGCCGAGAAAGCCACCATAGAAGAGAATCTCTGGTCTCCTGATCCAGATTTAGTAGGGGGGACAAATCTGAGTAATCCCCGTTCCACTGACTTAGCATGCACAATTGCAGCGGTCTGAGATGCAGGCGCGCAAATGGTACTATGTCCATTGCCGCTACCATTAAGCCGATTACTTCCATGCACTGAGCTACTGACGGGTGTGGAATGGAATTAAGGACACGGCAAGCATTTAGAAGTTTTAATAACCTGGCCTCTGTCAGGTAAATTTTCATCTCTACAGAATCTATAAGAGTCCCTAGAAAGGGAACTCTTGTAAGTGGTAATAGAGAACTCTTTTCCACGTTCACCTTCCACCCATGCGACCTCAGAAATGCCAGAACTATCTCTGTATGAAACTTGGCAGTTTGAAAACTTGACGCTTGTATCAGAATGTCGTCTAGGTACGGAGTCACCGCTATGCCTCGCGGTCTTGGTACCGCCAGAAGTGAGCCCAGAACTTTTGTAAAGATTCTTGGAGCCGTAGCTAATCCGAAGGGAAGAGCTACAAACTGGTAATGCCTGTCTAGGAAAGCAAATCTTAGGTACCGATAATGATCCTTGTGAATCGGTATGTGAAGGTAGGCATCCTTTAAGTCCACTGTGGTCATGTACTGACCCTCTTGGATCATGGGAAGGATGGTTCGAATAGTTTCCATTTTGAATGATGGAACTCTTAGAAATTTGTTTAGGATTTTTAAGTCCAAGATTGGTCTGAAGGTTCCCTCTTTCTTGGGAACCACAAATAGATTTGAATAGAATCCCTGCCCGTGTTCCGTCCGCGGAACTGGGTGGATCACCCCCATTAGTAAGAGGTCTTGTACACAGCGTAGAAACGCCTCTTTCTTTATTTGGTTTGCTGATAACCTTGAAAGATGAAATCTCCCTCGTGGAGGAGAAGTTTTGAAGTCCAGGAGATATCCCTGAGATATGATCTCCAACGCCCAGGGATCCTGGACATCTCTTGCCCAAGCCTGGGCGAAGAGAGAAAGTCTGCCCCCCACTAGATCCGTTTCCGGATAGGGGGCCCTCTCTTCATGCTGTCTTGGGGGCAGCAGCAGGTTTCTTGGCCTGCTTGCCCTTGTTCCAGGACTGGTTAACTTTCCAGCCCTGCCTGTAACGAGCAACAGCTCCTTCCTGTTTTGGAGTGGAGGAAGTTGATGCTGCTCCTGCCTTGAAGTTACGAAAGGCACGAAAATTAGACTGTTTGGCCTTTGATTTGGCCCTGTCCTGAGGTAGAGCATGGCCCTTACCTCCCGTAATGTCAGCTATAATTTCTTTCAAGCCGGGCCCGAATAAGGTCTGCCCTTTGAAAGGAATATTAAGCAATTTTGATTTAGAAGTCACGTCAGCTGACCAGAATTTAAGCCATAGCGCACTGCGCGCTTGGATGGCGAATCCGGAGTTCTTAGCCGTAAGTTTGGTTAAATGTACGACGGCATCAGAAACAAATGCGTTAGCTAGCTTAAGTGCTTTAAGCTTGTTCATAATTTCATCCAATGGAGCTGTGCGAATGGCCTCTTCCAGAAACTCAAACCAGAATGCCGCCGCAGGAGTGACAGGCGCAATGCATGCAAGGGGCTGTAAGATAAAACCTTGTTGAACAAACATTTTCTTAAGGTAACCCTCGAATTTCTTATCCATTGGATCTGAAAAGGCACAACTATCCTCCACCGGGATAGTGGTACGCTTAGCTAAAGTAGAAACTGCTCCCTCCACCTTAGGGACCGTCTGCCATAAGTCTCGTGTGGTGGCGTCTATAGGAAACATTTTCCTAAATATGGGAGGAGGGGAAAAAGGCACACCAGGTCTATCCCACTCCTTGCTAATAATCTCTGTAAGCCTTTTAGGTATAGGAAACACGTCAGTACACACCGGTACCACATAGTATCTATCCAACCTACATAATTTTTCTGGAATTGCAACCGTGTTACAATCATTCAGAGCCGCTAATACCTCCCCTAGCAATATGCGGAGGTTCTCAAGCTTAAATTTAAAATTAGAAATCTCTGAATCCAGTCTCCCTGGATCAGATCCGTCACCCACAGAATGAAGCTCTCCGTCTTCACGTTCTGCAAACTGTGACGCAGTATCTGACATGGCTTTCACCTCATCCGCGCGCTCTATCCTTAACCCAGAGCTATCGCGCTTGCCTCTTAATTCTGGCAATTTAGATAATACTTCTGTCATAACAGTAGCCATGTCTTGCAAAGTGATTTGTAAGGGCCTCCCTGATGTACTTGGCGTCACAAAATCACGCACCTCCTGAGCGGGAGGCGAAGGTACTGACACGTGAGGAGAGTTAGTCGGCATAACTTCCCCCTCGTTGTCTGGTGATAATTTCTTTACATGTAAAGATTGAC
Organism: Bombina bombina; assembly: GCF_027579735.1. Classification (NCBI taxonomy): domain Eukaryota; kingdom Metazoa; phylum Chordata; class Amphibia; order Anura; family Bombinatoridae; genus Bombina; species Bombina bombina. The sequence goes on along the minus strand of NC_069501.1, from coordinate 532,765,458 downwards.
TTTTATTTAAAGTAGCATCAATGCAATTAGTACACAAATTTCTATTGGGCTCCACATTGGCCTTTAAACATAGTGAACAAAGAGATTCATCTGTGTCAGACATGTTTAAACAGACTAGCAATGAGACTAGCAAGCTTGGAAATACTTTTCTAAATAAATTTACAAGCAATATAAAAAAACGCTACTGTGCCTTTAAGAAGCACAAAAAGCTGTCACAGTTGAAATAACAATGAACCAAAATAGTTATAGCAACCAATTTTTCACAGTAAATGTATTAAGTTAGCAAAGGATTGCACCCACCAGCAAATGGATGATTAACCCCTTAATACCCAAAAACGGATAACAATTTAATAATTAACGTTTTTCTCACAGTCAAAACACACTGTCACAGGTCTGCTGTGACTGATTACCTCACTCAAAATAAATTTTGAAGACCCCTGAGCTCTCTAGAGAAGATCTGGATCATGGAGGATGAAGTAGACAGATTGTGATTGAATTTTTACTGCGCAAAAAAAGCGCTAAAATAGGCCCCTCCCACTCATAGTACAACAGTGGGGAAGCTCAGAAAACTGTTTCTATGCAGAAAACAAAGATGGCCATGTGGTAAAAATCATGCCCCAATAAGTTTTATCACCAAGTACCTCACAAAAAACGATTAACACGCCAGTAAACGTTTTAAACATACATTTGAAAAGTTATGAATTTTTATTAATAAGCCTGCTACCAGTCGCTTTTACTGCAGTTAAGGCTCATACATTATTTCAGTATTAACAGTATTTTCAGAGTCAATTCCATTCCTTAGAAAAATACATTCAGTGTACACACACTCATCAGCCTAATACCAGTCGCTATCACTGCATTTAAGGCTGAACTTACTTTACATTGGTATCAGCAGTATTTTCTCAGTCAATTCCATTCCTCAGAAAAATAATTACTGCACATACCTCATTTGCAGGGGGGGCCTGCATGCTATTCCCCTTCTCTGAAGTTACCTCACTCCTCAGATGAGAACAGCCAGTGGATCTTAGTTACGTCTGCTAAGATCATAGAAAACGCAGGCAGATTCTTCTTCTAATGCTGCCTGAGAATAAACAGCACACTCCAGTGCCATTTAAAATAACAAACTTTTGATTGTAGAAATAAACTAAGTTAAAAAACACCACAGACCTCTCACAGCGACCTCTCTTTAGTTAGGCTGCAAGAGAATGACTGAATATGACATGTGAGGGGAGGAGCTGTGTAGCAGCTCTGCTTGGGTGATCCTCTTGCAGCTTCCTGTTAGGAAGAGATATATTCCATAAGTAATGGATGACCCGTGGACTGACTACACTTAACAAGAGAAATGAGGCTCTGTCTACTACAGAGAAAGGCCCTTCCTGACTGGGAAGGTGTCTTAACAAGTGCGTGGCGCTAAAAACGTTCTGGGGGGGCGGAGCCTGGGAGGGACTATATGGACAGCTCTTGCTGTGTGCTCTCCTTGCCATTCCCTGTAGGGGAGGAGAATATCCCACAAGTAATGGATGACGCCGTGGACCGGACACACCAATGTTGGAGAAATAGCCATGTGGGTAATAACCCCAGAGAGAACCCAAAAGGACTTTCAAAGTGTCTTGCAAACAATATTTTCCTTAGCTAAACAAATCGATTGCCCTGATTAAGTGTCAACAAGCATAATTAGCCCTGTTATGTAAGCATTCAATTCCTTACTAAGTCTGTGAACATAGCTTACCCTCCCCTCATGGGGATATTGTCAGTCTCTTCTAGCATTATCTCAGTCTTGTCTAGAAATAAATGACTGAACATACCTTATTGCAAATCACCCTGCAAACTGTTCCCCCCAACTGAAGTTTTCTGGTACTCCTCAGTCCTGTGTGGGAACAGCAGTGGATTTTAGTTACAACATGCTAAAATCATTTTCCTCTCAGCAGAAATCTTCATCACTTTTCTGCTAGAGAGTAAATAGTACAAACCGGTACCATTTAAAATAAACTTTTGATTGAAGATAATAAAAAACAGAATTTATGCTTACCTGATAAATTACTTTCTCCAACGGTGTGTCCGGTCCACGGTGTCATCCTTACTTGTGGGAATATCTCTTCCCCAACAGGAAATGGCAAAGAGTCCCAGCAAAAGCTGTCCATATAGTCCCTCCTAGGATCCGCCCACCCCAGTCATTCGACCGACGGACAGGAGGAAAAAACAGGAGAAACTATAGGGTGCCGTGGTGACTGTAGTTAGAGAAAATAATTCATCAAACCTGATTAAAAAACCAGGGCGAGCCGTGGACCGGACACACCGTTGGAGAAAGTAATTTATCAGGTAAGCATAAATTCTGTTTTCTCCAACATTGGTGTGTCCGGTCCACGGCATCATCCTTACTTGTGGGAACCAATACCAAAGCTTTAGGACACGGATGAAGGGAGGGAGCAAATCAGGTTACCTAAACAGAAGGCACCACGGCTTGCAAAACCTTTCTCCCAAAAATAGCCTCCGAAGAAGCAAAAGTATCAAATTTGTAAAATTTGGCAAAAGTGTGCAGTGAAGACCAAGTCGCTGCCTTACATATCTGATCAACAGAAGCCTCGTTCTTGAAGGCCCATGTGGAAGCCACAGCCCTAGTAGAGTGAGCTGTGATTCTTTCAGGAGGCTGCCGTCCGGCAGTCTCATAAGCCAATCGGATGATGCTTTTAAGCCAAAAGGAAAGAGAGGTAGCAGTCGCTTTTTGACCTCTCCTTTTACCAGAATAGACGACAAACAGAGAAGATGTTTGTCTGAACTCTTTTGTAGCCTCTAAATAGAATTTTAGAGCACGGACTACGTCTAAATTGTGTAACAAACCTTCCTTCTTTGAAACTGGATTCGGACACAAAGAAGGTACAACTATCTCCTGGTTAATATTTTTGTTGGAAACAACCTTTGGAAGAAAACCAGGCTTAGTACGCAAAACAACCTTATCTGAATGAAACACCAGATAGGGCGGAGAACACTGCAGAGCAGATAACTCAGAAACTCTTCTAGCAGAAGAAATAGCAACCAAAAACAAAACAAAAGATAACAACTTAATATCTATGGAATGTAAAGGTTCAAACGGAACCCCTTGGAGAACTGAAAGAACTAGATTTAAACTCCAGGGAGGAGTCAAAGGTCTTTAAACAGGCTTAATCCTAACCAGAGCCTGAACAAATGCTTGAACATCTGGCACAGCTGCCAGTCGTTTGTGTAACAAGACAGATAAAGCAGAAATCTGTCCCTTTAGAGAACTCTCTGATAATCCCTTATCCAAACCCTCTTGTAGGAAGGAAAGGATCCTAGGAATTTTAATCTTACTCCATGAGAATCCCTTGGATTCACACCAACAGATATATCTTTTCCATATTTTATGGTAAATCTTTCTAGTTACAGGTTTTCTGGCTTGTACCAGAGTATCTATCACAGAATCCGAAAACCCACGCTTAGATAAAATCAAGCGTTCAATTTCCAAGCCGTCAGCTGGAGAGAAACTAGATTTGGATGTTCGAATGGACCCTGTACCAGAAGATCCTGTCTCAAAAGGTAGCTTCCATGGTGGAACCGATGACATATTCACCAGGTCTGCATACCAAGTCCTGCGTGGCCACGCAGGAGCTATCAAGATCACCGAGGCCTTCTCCTGCTTGATCCTGGCTACCAGCCTGGGAATGAGAGGAAACGGTGGAAACACATAGGCTAGGTTGAAGGTCCAAGGCGCTACTAGTGCATCCACTAGAGCCGCCTTGGGATCCCTGGATCTGGACCCGTAGCAAGGAACCTTGAAGTTCTGACGAGACGCCATCAGATCCATGTCTGGAATGCCCCATAATTGAGTTAATTGGGCAAAGATCTCCAGGTGAAGTTCCCACTCCCCCAGATGGAATGTCTGACGACTCCCAGTTTTCCACTCCTGGGATGTGGATCGCAGATAGGTGGCAGGAGTGATCCTCCGCCCATTCTATTATTTTGGTCACTTCTCTCATCGCCAGGGAACTCCTTGTTCCCCCCTGATGATTGATATAAGCAACAGTCATGTTGTCTGATTGGAATCTTATAAATCTGGCCTTTGCTAGTTGAGGCCAAGCCCTGAGAGCATTGAATATCGCTCTCAGTTCCAGAATGTTTATCGGGAGAAGAGTCTCTTCCCGAGACCATAGTCCCTGAGCTTTCAGGGATTCCCAGACCGCGCCCCAGCCTGCTAGACTGGCGTCGGTCGCGACGATGACCCACTCTGGTCTGCGGAAGCTCATTCCCTGGGACAGGTGGTCCAGGGTTAGCCACCAACGGAGTGAGTCTCTGGTCTTCTGATCTACTTGAATCACTGGAGACAAGTCTGTATAGTCCCCATTCCACTGTTTCAGCATGCACAGTTGTAATGGTCTTAGATGAATTTGCGCAAAAACAGAATTTATGTTTACCTGATAAATTGCTTTCTCCAACGGTGTGTCCGGTCCACGGCGTCATCCTTACTTGCGGGATATTCTCTTCCCCAACAGGAAATGGCAAAGAGCCCAGCAAAGCTGGTCACATGATCCCTCCTAGGCTCCGCCTACCCCAGTCATTCGACCGACGTTAAGGAGGAATATTTGCATAGGAGAAACCATATGATACCGTGGTGACTGTAGTTAAAGAAAATAAAATATCAGACCTGATTAAAAAACCAGGGCGGGCCGTGGACCGGACACACCGTTGGAGAAAGCAATTTATCAGGTAAACATAAATTCTGTTTTCTCCAACATAGGTGTGTCCGGTCCACGGCGTCATCCTTACTTGTGGGAACCAATACCAAAGCTTTAGGACACGGATGAAGGGAGGGAGCAAATCAGGTCACCTAAATGGAAGGCACCACGGCTTGCAAAACCTTTCTCCCAAAAATAGCCTCAGAAGAAGCAAAAATATCAAACTTGTAAAATTTGGTAAAAGAGTGCAGTGAAGACCAAGTCGCTGCCCTACATATCTGATCAACAGAAGCCTCGTTCTTGAAGGCCCATGTGGAAGCCACAGCCCTAGTGGAATGAGCTGTGATTCTTTCAGGAGGCTGCCGTCCGGCAGTCTCGTAAGCCAATCTGATGATGCTTTGAATCCAAAAAGAGAGAGAGGTAGAAGTTGCTTTTTGACCTCTCCTTTTACCAGAATACACAACAAACAAGGAAGATGTTTGTCTAAAATCCTTTGTAGCATCTAAATAGAATTTTAGAGCGCGAACAACATCCAAATTGTGCAACAAACGTTCCTTCTTCGAAACTGGTTTCGGACACAGAGAAGGCACGACTATCTCCTGGTTAATGTTTTTGTTAGAAACAACTTTTGGAAGAAAACCAGGTTTAGTACGTAAAACCACCTTATCTGCATGGAACACCAGATAAGGAGGAGAACACTGCAGAGCAGATAATTCTGAAACTCTTCTAGCAGAAGAAATTGCAACGGAATGTAAGGGTTCAAACGGAACCCCCTGAAGAACTGAAAGAACTAAGTTGAGACTCCAAGGAGGAGTCAAATGTTTGTAGACAGGCTTGATTCTAACCAGAGCCTGAACAAAGGCTTGAACATCTGGCACAACTGCCAGCTTTTTGTGAAGTAACACAGACAAGGCAGAAATCTGTCCCATCAAGGAACTTGCAGATAATCCTTTTTTCAATCCTTCTCGAAGGAAGGATAGAATCTTAGGAATCTTAACCTTGTCCCAAGGGAATCCTTTAGATTCACACCAACAGATATATTTTTTCCAAATTTAGTGGTAAATGTTTCTAGTTACAGGCTTTCTGGCCTGAACAAGAGTATCAATAACAGAATCTGAGAACCCTCGCTTTGATAAGATCAAGCGTTCAATCTCCAAGCAGTCAGCTGGAGTGGGACCAGATTCGGATGTTCGAACGGACCTTGAACAAGAAGGTCTCGTCTCAAAGGTAGCTTCCATGGTGGAGCCGATGACATATTCACCAGATCTGCATACCAAGTCCTGCGTGGCCACGCAGGAGCTATCAAGATCACCGACGCCCTCTCCTGATTGATCCTGGCTACCAGCCTGGGGATGAGAGGAAACGGTGGGAATACATAAGCTAGTTTGAAGGTCCAAGGTGCTACTAGTGCATCTACTAGAGTCGCCTTGGGATCCCTGGATCTGGACCCGTAGCAAGGAACCTTGAAGTTCTGACGAGAGGCCATCAGATCCATGTCTGGAATGCCCCACAGTTGAGTGATTTGGGCAAAGATTTCCGGATGGAGTTCCCACTCCCCCGGATGCAATGTCTGACGACTCAGAAAATCCGCTTCCCAATTTTCCACTCCTGGGATGTGGATTGCAGACAGGTGGCAGGAGCGAGTCTCCGCCCATTGAATGATTTTGGTCACTTCTTCCATCGCCAGGGAACTCCTTGTTCCCCCCTGATGGTTAATGTACGCAACAGTCGTCATGTTGTCTGATTGAAACCGTATGAACTTGGCCCTCGCTAGCTGAGGCCAAGCCTTGAGAGCATTGAATATCGCTCTCAGTTCCAGAATATTTATCGGTAGAAGAGATTCTTCCCGAGACCAAAGACCCTGAGCTTTCAGGGATCCCCAGACCGCGCCCCAGCCCATCAGACTGGCGTTGGTCGTGACAATGACCCACTCTGGTCTACGGGAGGTCACCCCTTGTGACATGTTGTCCAGGGACAGCCACCAACGGAGTGAGTCTCTGTATAGTCCCCATTCCACAGACTGAGCATACACAGTTGTAATGGTCTTAGATGAATGCGCGCAAAAGGAACTATGTCCATTGCCGCTACCATCAAACCTATCACTTCCATGCACTGCGCTATGGAAGGAAGAGGAACGGAATGAAGTATCCGACAAGAGTTTAGAAGTTTTGTTTTTCTGGTCTCTGCCAGAAAAATCCTCATTTCTAAGGAGTCTATTATTGTTCCCAAGAAGGGAACTCTTGTCGACGGAGATAGAGAACTCTTTTCCACGTTCACTTTCCTCCGTGAGATCTGAGAAAGGCCAGGACTATGTCCGTGTGAGCCTTTGCTTGAGGAAGGGACGACGCTTGAATCAGAATGTCGTCCAAGTAAGGTACTACAGCAATGCCCCTTGGTCTTAGCACCGCCAGAAGGGACCCTAGTACCTTTGTGAAAATCCTTGGAGCAGTGGCTAATCCGAAAGGAAGCGCCACGAACTGGTAATGCTTGTCCAGGAATGCGAACCTTAGGAACCGATGATGTTCCTTGTGGATAGGAATATGTAGATACGCATCCTTTAAATCCACCGTGGTCAAGAATTGACCTTCCTGGATGGAAGGATTGTTCGAATGGTTTCCATTTTGGACGATGGAACCTTGAGAAACTTGTTTAGGATCTTGAGATCTAAGATTGGTCTGAACGTTCCCTCTTTTTTGGGAACTACGAACAGATTGGGGTAGAACCCCATCCCTTGTTCTTTTAATGGAACAGGATGAATCACCTCCAGAAGATAGCCTTGGGAGACTATTTCTAGCGCCCAAGGATCCAGAACATCTCTTGCCCAAGCCTGAGTGAAGAGAGAGAGTCTGCCCCCCACCAAATCCGGTCCCGGATCGGGGGCCCGCATCTCATGCTGTCTTGGGAGCAGTGGCAGGTTTCTTGGCCTGCTTTCCTTTGTTCCAGCCTTGCATTCTCCAGGCTGGATAGGCTTGAGAAGTATTACCCTCCTGCTTAGAGGACGTAGCACTTGGGGCTGGTCCGTTTCTGCGAAAGGGACGAAAATTAGGTTTATTTTTGGCCTTGAAAGACCTATCCTGAGGAAGGGCGTGGCCCTTGCCCCCAGTGATATCAGAGATAATCTCTTTCAAGTCAGGGCCAAACAGTGTTTTCCCCTTGAAAGGAATGTCAAGCAATTTGTTCTTGGAAGACGCATCCGCTGACCAAGATTTTAACCAAAGCGCTCTGCGCGCCACAATAGCCTGTACAACGGCAAAGAGAATGACTGGGGTAGGCGGAGCCTAGGAGGGATCATGTGACCAGCTTTGCTGGGCTCTTTGCCATTTCCTGTTGGGGAAGAGAATATCCCGCAAGTAAGGATGACGCCGTGGACCGGACACACCTATGTTGGAGAAAGGAACTATGTCCATTGCTGCAACCATCAACCCTACCACTTCCATGCACTGAGCTACGGAAGGACGTGGAATAGAATGAAGAACTTGACAAGCGTTTAGAAGCTTTGACTTTCTGACTTCTGTCAGGAAAATCCTCATTTCTAAAGAATCTATTATTGTTCCCAAGAAAGGAACTCTTGTCGACGGAGACAGGGAACTTTTTTCTATGTTCACCTTCCATCCGTGAGATCTGAGAAAGGCCAGAACGATGTCTGTGTGAGCCTTTTCCTTTGAGAGAGAGACAACGCTTGTATCAGAATGTCGTCCAAGTAAGGTACTACTGCAATGCCCCTTGGTCTTAGGACCGCTAGAAGGGACCCGAGTACCTTTGTGAAAATCCTTGGAGCAGTGGCTAACCCGAATGGGAGCGCCACAAACTGGTAATGTTTGTCCAGAAAGGCGAACCTTAGGAACTGATGATGATCCTTGTGGATAGGAATATGTAGATACGCATCCTTTAGATCCACGGTAGTCATAAATTGACCTTCCTGGATTGTAGGTAGAATCGTTCGAATGGTTTCCATTTTGAACGATGGAACCCTGAGAAATTTGTTTATGATCTTTAAATCCAGAATTGGTCTGAAAGATCCCTCTTTTTTGGGAACCACAAACAGATTTGAGTAAAATCCCATTCCCTGTTCCGCCGTTGGAACTGGGTGTATCACTCCCATTTTTAAACAGGTCTTCTACACAATGTAAGAATGCCTGTCTCTTTATTTGGTTTGAGGATAAGTGAGACATGTGGAACCTTCCCCTTGGGGGTAGTTCCTTGAATTCCAGAAGATAACCCTGAGAAACTATTTCTAGTGCCCAGGGATCCTGAACATCTCTTGCCCAAGCCTGAGCAAAGAGAGAGAGTATGCCCCCTACTAGATCCGGTCCCGGATCGGGGGCTACTCCTTCATGCTGTTTTGTTAGCAGCAACAGGCTTCTTGACCTGCTTACTCTTGTTCCAGCCTTGCATCGGTTTCCAGGCTGGTTTGGTTTGTGAAGCATTACCCTCTTGTTTAGAGGATGCGGAATTAGAGGCCGGTCCATTCCTGAAATTGCGAAAGGAACGAAAATTAGACTTATTCTTGGCTTTGAAAGGCCTATCTTGCGGGAGGGCGTGGCCCTTTCCCCCAGTGATGTCTGAGATAATCTCTTTCAATTCTGGCCCAAAGAGAGTTTTACCCTTGAAGGGGATATTAAGCAATTTTGTCTTGGAAGATACATCCGCTGACCAAGACTTTAGCCAATGCGCTCTGCGCGCCACAATTGCAAACCCTGAATTTTTCGCCGCTAATCTAGCTAATTGCAAAGCGGCATCTAAAATAAAAGAATTAGCCAACTTGAGTGTGTGAACCCTGTCCAAAACCTCCTCATACGGAGTCTCTCTACTGAGCGACTTTTCTAGTTCCTCGAACCAGAACCACGCTGCTGTAGTGACAGGAACAATGCACGAAATGGGTTGCAGGAGGTAACCTTGCTGTACAAAAATCTTTTTAAGCAAACCCTCCAATTTTTTATCCATAGGATCTTTGAAAGCACAATTATCCTCGATAGGGATAGTAGTACGCTTGTTTAAAGTAGAAACTGCCCCCTCGACCTTAGGGACTGTCTGCCATAAGTCCTTTCTGGGGTCGACCATAGGAAACAATTTCTTAAATATAGGAGGGGGGACAAAAGGTATGCCGGGCTTCTCCCACTCCTTATTCACTATGTCCGCCACCCGCTTGGGTATAGGAAAAGCGTCGGGGTGCACCGGAACCTCTAGGAACTTATCCATCTTGCATAATTTTTCTGGAATGACCAGGTTGTCACAATCATCCAGAGTAGATAACACCTCCTTAAGCAGTGCGCGGAGATGCTCTAATTTAAATTTAAATGTCACAACATCAGGTTCAGCCTGTTGAGAAATTTTTCCTGAATCTGAAATTTCCCCATCTGACAAAACCTCCCTCATGGCGTGAGGGTATGACAGAGCAATTATCAGCGCCCTCCTGCTCTTCAGTGTTTAAAACAGAGCAATCGCGCTTTCTCTGATATGCAGGCATTTTGGATAAAATATTTGCTATGGAGTTATCCATTACTGCCGTCAATTGTTGCATAGTAATAAGCATTGGCGCGCTAGAAGTACTAGGGGCCTCCTGCGTGGGCAAAACTGGCATAGACACAGAAGGAGATGATGTAGAACTATGTCTACTCCCTTCATCTGATGAATCATCTTGGGCAACTTTACTATCTGTGGCAGTACTGTCCTTACTTTGTTTGGACGCTATGGCACAATTATCACACAGTTTTGAAGGGGGAGACACATTGATCTTCAAACATATAGAACATAGCTTATCTGAAGGTGCAGACATGTTAAACAGGCTTAAACTTGTCAAGAAAGTACAAAAACACGTTTTAAAACAAAACCGTTACTGTCTCTTTAAATTTTAAACAGTGCACACTTTATTACTGAATATGTGAAAAAGTATGAAGGAATTGTTCAATTTTAACCAAATTTTCACCACAGTGTCTTAAAGCATTAAAAGTATTGCACACCAATTTTCAGAGCATTAACCCTTAAAATAAAGAAAACTGAGCCTGTTACAGTTTTAACCCCTCTACAGTCCCAGCTACAGCCTTTGCTGCGACTTTACCCAACCCAGGGGGGAATAAGATACCAAATGAAGCCTTCTAGGAACTTTTCCAACGACTTTCAGATCCACACACATGCATCTGCATGTCTTGCTCTCAAAAGTAACTGCGCAGTAATGGCGCGAAAATGAGGCTCAGCCTACAACTGTGAAGGCCCTTCCTGACTGGAAAGGTGTCTAACTCAGTGCCTGACGTTAAAAAACGTTCCCCAAGCTTATAAGTGTGAATTTCAGACATAAACATGTATAAAATGCTCAAATAAATCAATCGATTTTGCCCATAAAAGTGTCTACCAGTTTTATAGCCCATATTAAGCCCTTTATTCTGTTTGAGACTAAGAAAATGGCTTACCGGTCCCCATGAGGGGAAATGATAGCCTTCCAGCATTACACAGTCTTGTTAGAAATATGGCTAGTCATACCTTAAGCAGAAAAGTCTGCTAACTGTTTCCCCCAACTGAAGTTACTTCATCTCAACAGTCCTATGTGGAAACAGCAATCGATTTTAGTTACTGTCTGCTAAAATCATCTTCCTCTCACAAACTGAAATCTTCCTCTTTTTCTGTTTCAGAGTAAATAGTACATACCAGCACTATTTTAAAATAACAAACTCTTGATAGTAGAATAAAAAAACTACAACTAAACACCACATACTCTTAACCATCTCCGTGGAGATGTTGCCTGTGCAACGGCAAAGAGAATGACTGGGGTGGGCGGAGCCTAGGAGGGACTATATGGACAGCTTTTGCTGGGACTCTGCCATTTCCTGTTGGGGAAGAGATATTCCCACAAGTAAGGATGACGCCGTGGACCGGACACACCAATGTTGGAGAAACTACAATTCTAACACCACATTCACTTTACCCTCCCGAGAGAGACCCTAGTGCTTAGAGCCGGCAAAGAGAATGACTGGGGGGTGGAGCTAGAGGGGGAGCTATATGGACATCTCTGCTGTGTGCTCTTTGCCACTTCCTGTAGGGAAGGAGAATATCCCACAAGTAAAGGATGAATCCGTGGACTGGATACACCTTGCAAGAGAAAAGGGGGTTAAACACATAGTTTAAGTCAGCTCTAGAACAGCAATGAAATACTGCAAGCTAGTTTAATACATCTGGTGAAACAATGGTAAGATACAAATGTGTGTAGCCACCAAACAAAAGATAGTTACCAGTAGTGCATTGTTTCGCCTGACCCTACCTAGGTATGTTTTTCAACAATGGATACCAAAGAAATGTAAAAAGTTTGATAACAGAAGGAAAGTGAAGTGTCTTAATTACATGCTCTGTCGGAGCCACAAAACCCTAATTTATTCTTAGCTGCTAAATTAATTTATTTCTTGGTGGTGAGAGTCCACAATCATTTACTGTTGGGAATTCATCACCTCACTACCAGGAGTCAAAGACACCCAACACAAATAATTTCTAATCCCTCCCACTTCCCTGTACATCCTATTGTATAGCCGAGAAAAAGTAGGGAAGACAAGTAGGGTAAAAAGAGGTTCAAACTAGTACTGCCACCAACCGAAACAAAAAAAATTGGGCAGGCTTGTGAACCAAGGAAAAATTAAATTTATCAGGTAAGCATAAATTATGTTTTCTTTCTTAAGGTGGTGAGAATCCACAATTCCTTACTGTTGGGAACTAATTCCCAAACTTTGGAGTCCACGAAAAATGGGTGAGACCAAAAAAAAAGGGGGGGGAGGGGAAGCAAGCACCTATTTACCAGAAACACCTCAAAATGATAAAATTTATTTTTAAAAAGTACGTAATGACAACCAAGTTGCTGCCTTTCAATTCTGATCTACTGAAGCCTCATTGTTGAAGGCCCAGGAAGTAGACACTGAACAAATTGAATGAGCTGTAATACGTAAAGGAGAAGACTGTCCTGCCTCCAAGTAAGCTTTATAATCAAACTTTTCAGCCAAGAAACTAAAGTAACAGATGTAGCCTAAGTTCTGAGTCACTTGAGTTTACCTGAAAAATGAACAAACTTAAGGACTGACGAAAATCCTTAGTAGCTTGCAGATAATATTTTACAGCTCTAACATTTAAATTGTGTAACAACCTTTCTTTAGAATTTCTTGGATTAGGACATAGTGATGATGGCAATTTCCTGGATAATATTCTCTGAAGAAACCACTTTAGGTAAAAACTAGAATGCGTGCATAAAACTGCTTTATCCTGATGGAAAACACGCTACGGCAAATTGCAGAAATGGCAGATAACTCAGACACTCTCCTGGCAGTATCCAATTCATGCAGAGATTAGAACGAAGACTAGACTACCGATTAAGGTTGAAACACATGGACATTGTAATCTCTGCAACCACAAAATTCCATACCCCCTGAGATGGGGAAAAAGATTTAAAAAAGGGACCCTCTCCCCCACCAGAGGACAATTCAGCGAAAACCATTAAACACCATACTTCAGAATTTGATACTCAGCAACAAGCATGTATTTTATTGTTTATTTATGTTAAATTACCCCACTAAAAGTTGTCATGTGAATCTTACCATCTTTTTGCATCTGTGTACCGATAAAATGACTAATAATAAAAAACTAAAAAACAAATACTCCTCTAAAAAAAAGGTAGATATTCCAAGGAGGAGCAATCAGCTTAATAAAAGGCCTAATTCTAGTGCTTGAACAAAGGCTTGATTATCTGGAAGTCTCGCAATCAAATGGAATAGCATACCCTTCAAGGTACTAGCCAACAAACCCTTATCTAAGCCATGCTGCAGAAATTGGAGAATTCAAGGAATTCTAAAGAAATGGCATTTAAAACCTTGCTCCACACACCATTAAAGATAAACTTTCCATACCTTGTCATAAATTCACCTAGTAATTACATTTTAACCTGAATCAGAAAAACTTCTGTGAGAAAGGATTAACTATTCAATCTCCAAGCAGTCAAATGGAGAGGCTGAAGATTTTGATAAAAGAAGGGACCTAGAGACAATAGATCTGGAAAATGAGAAAGATGTCAAAATGGAACATTAGATATTTGAATCAGATGCAAGTGCTATAAGAATTGCAGAAGTGTGTTCTTGTTTCATCCGAATAATTACCCTCGGTAGAAGAACAATTGGCAGAAAAAAAAACAAAAAAAAAACACAACATTAAATGACCAAGGAACTGCAAATGCATCTATCAGTTCTGCTTGCAGGTCTCTTGACATTGCTCCATATTTGGGTAGTTTGTGATTCAGACGAGATGCCATCAGGTCCATCTCTGGGAGGCCCAACAATGAACCAACTGGTCCAAATGTCCCGATTAGGGTTGCCACCCGCCCCGGTCCCACACTATGTCCCGTAACTACCCTCAAATGCCCCGGGCTAGCAAGCAAGCAGCAGTGAGCACACATTTAAAAAAAAAAAAAAAAAAAAAAACCTTGCTGGCCAAAGGAGCTCTTAGCCCGGGGTTACTAAAACATGAGCTGGAGTCTGGAGGTGAGACGGAGAAGTGAGAGGGGGGGGGGGAAGAGGGTTGAGGAGGGGGATCAGTCACCAGTTTAAACACAACACCGGCAGTCAACCGGAAACGCGTTTGTGTTACTGTTCCAAGATGTCAGACCTTCTGCACTGACTTTTGTTTGGGCAAACTCTCTCCCCGTGTGACCATTATGGATAGTTTCCGTGAGGATCTGGTGAGCACCCTGAAGGGAGTGGTGACCAAATGGCAGTGCGTGGGCGACAAAGAAAGATTCAAGTCTCCCTGTACCAAGTAATACCTGATATATCTGCCACATATGTACCATGTACCATATGTACACTAAATTAGGCATTCAGGGCTTAGGTACTGTTTCTTAGTAAGGAAATAAAAACCTTGACACGTGCTTTAATGGGAAATGTAAAATATTTAAAATTATTTTACACACACACACCTCTAAAATTATATATATATATATATATATATATATATATATATATATATATATATATTTTATTATCATTTATTTGTATAGCGCCGCCAAATTCATATATATATATATATATATATATATATATATATATATATATATATATATATATATATATATATATATATATATATATATACACACACACACACACACATATACATATACATACACATACATATATATATACACACACACACACACACACACACACACACACACATACATACCATACACACACACACACACACACACACACACACATACAGGTAGCCCTCAGTTTATGCCGGGAGGAATGGTTGTAAATCGAAACCATTGTAAATTGAAAACCAGTTTATAATGTAAGTCAATGGGAAGTGAGGGAGTTAGGTTCCAGGCCCCTCTCAAAATGGTCATAAGCAACACCTAAGACATTATTTTTAAAGGTTTGAAATGAAGACTTTAAATGCTAAATAGCATTATAAACCTAATAATATAGATTGTATCATCATCAAACCAAGTTTAATTAACAAAATCATTTGCTAAACATCACCTAATAAAATAAATTACACAACAGAATGCATCATCATCAAACTAAGTTTAATGAACAAAAACGTTTTTTTTTACTTGCATTTTTCTGCAATCAGTTCTCTGCATTGTTAGCATGTTAGATAATATTGGGTCTGCACCTATTCTATGCATTTCAATCTGCAGTGATTAATAGGCAGTTAGACACCCTCACCTCCAGCAGCTGAACAGGAAGATAATAGGGAAGTGGCTGCTAGATCTTGCTCGATAGCTCTGGTCGGATCTGTGTACACAGATCAATTTCAGGCTGTTAAACTTGCTTAACTTTGCTGAAACACAAGCGGACAGCTCCACCTACTGGCTATTTTAATTAGTGCACTGCTTTTCAATGCATTTCAATAGCAGAACCATGAGTGAAAAAAAAAAAAAAAAGGTTGTTATTCTGAAATGGCGCAAATTGAACCGACGTAAACAGAGGGCCACCTGTATATATATTTCTTATTGAATTTGAGGCCGTGAGAAGCCACGCCCTGAGACACACCCTCTCCACCCCCATTTAAAGAGTGTCCAGGAATCTTCTGGTCAAAAGGTGCCAACCCTTGTCCTGATTGAGGGAGCTGTCCTAACAGGCACTTGGCTAAAAGAGCGATTTATTTTTCTTATGCTCCCTGATAAGGATATGGCAGGTAGAGACCTGAAAGGGGGGGGGGAGTGGCATGAGGGATACTCCCCAGGGACTCTGGGTCTCACATAGGACTGAGCTCTCAAAGAACAAAACTAAGAAAGAGATAGAATGTGGGAGGGATTTAAAGCTCTAAGATGGGTTCTTGACCTCCTCCTAGTGGTGGGAAATATATCCAATATGTTATGGAGGACTTTGGACCAACATATTACTAAAAAAAGATTTTTCTGCTGCAGTTAGGTGTACTGTACCTTTCAGGAGGCCTAGAAGATCATGTAGACCTTAATTGCAGCAGTCTATATTAGTTTTGTGTTTGTAGCATGTGGTCGCTTGCGTATTAAGTATACCTCTGCTTTTGCAATTACTACTTGGATAGTGTGGTTTGATTTCAACTTTCCTTGAGTATGCATCTATATTAACAATTTCTTTGGACTGACTTGGTATATGACTTTAGCTTGTTTGTGGACTCTGCGTTTATTTAATGTTTTGTACTACTGTTTCCTGGGAGGCTTTGACCCAGGCTGTCTGACTTAGATTAACTTTACCCTTGATTACCTCTGCTATCAGGAGATCTGCATTAAGTAACTTATTCAAGTTCATACTCTTCTGGATTGCAAGACTAAAAACTTTTACAAATGAATGGCTTTCTTTGATTTTTGAATTTATATACTTAGTTACTTCCTAGTATTTAATTGTTGTTTGTTTTGTAGGAGCTGTTTAAAAGTACTAGAGAGAGTTCAGCTTCTAAGTTTAGTCTCATTGCTCTCTTACCCCTGGCCTCTGTTGAAACACTTCTTTCATAACAGGCACTTGGGCTAAAAACAGAGATTTCTGTTCCTGCTGCAGTTAGGCATAATGTACCTTTAAAGGGACATGAAACCAACTTTCTAATTTACTTCTATTGTCTAATTTGTTTCATTCTCTTGGTATGCTTTGTTGACCGAGCAGCAATGCACTACTGGTTTCTAACTGAACACATGGGTGAGCCAATGACAATCGGTGTGTGTGTATATATATATATATATATATATATATATATATATATATATATATATATATATATATATATATATATATATATATATATATATATATATATATATATATATATATATATATATATATATATATATATATATATATATATATATATATATATATATATATGTGTGTGTGTGTATATCTATCTCTATCTATATGTCTATATCTATATCTATATATATATATGCAGCAACCAATAAAACATATAGAACAGTGGTTCTCTGCTGCTTCTGAACTTGCCTAGATAAACCTTTCAGCAAAGGATAACAGGAGGAAGCAAATTAAATAATAGAAGTACATTGGAAAGTTGTTTAAAATTGTATTCTCTATCTGAATCATGAAATCATTTTTTGGGGTTTCATGTCCTTTTAAGGAGGCATAGAAGATCAATAAGGCCTTAATTACAGGTACAATACACCTAACTGAAGCAGGAACATTAAACATAATTTCTGCTTTCCTGATAAATTAATTTCTTTCATGGTGGTGAGAGTCCAAGAACCATTACTCATGGGAATTACTCTTCTCTACCACTAGGAGGAGGCAAAGATTTCCAACCCCCAAGAGCCCTATAAAACCCCTCCCACCTCACACATACCTTAGGCTAACATATAGCCAAGCATATAGTAAGGTAAAAAAGAGGAGTAAGAACCATAAAAAGGAGCAGGGGAAAAAAAGATGTGCTGAAGAAAAAAAAAAAAAAAAAATAGCCCCAGAAAAACACAAAGGTGGCGTCTCATGGACTTCTCAACACCACAAAAGAAATTAATTTATCAGGTAAGCACAAATTATGTTTTCTTTCATACAAGTGGTGAGAGTCCACGATCCTTTTCTCTTGGGATTAACCAAATTGTGGAGTACACGAGTAATAACAGAAAGTGAGGGATTTAAAACAGCTTTCTCACTGAGAAATTAAATCCACAACCCCATTTTTTGTAATGGTTTATATGCACTTAAAATAAGCAAACTAAATAAACATGCAGGAGCACAGAAAAAACAGAATTTATGCTTACCTGATAAATTACTTTCTCCAACGGTGTGTCCGGTCCACGGCGTCATCCATAACTTGTGGGAATATTCTCTTCCC
Organism: Bombina bombina; assembly: GCF_027579735.1. Lineage (NCBI taxonomy): Eukaryota > Metazoa > Chordata > Amphibia > Anura > Bombinatoridae > Bombina > Bombina bombina. Next base: position 532,747,483 of record NC_069501.1, on the reverse strand, counting down.
CAACAGGAAATGGCAAAGAGCACAGCAAAAGCTGTCCATATAGTCCCTCCTAGGCTCCGCCCCCCCAGTCATTCGACCGACGGACAGGAGAAAAAAAGGAGAAACTATAGGGTGCCGTGGTGACTGTAGTTAAAGAAAGAAATTTATCAAACCTGATTAAAAAACCAGGGTGGGCCGTGGACCGGACACACCGTTGGAGAAAGTAATTTATCAGGTAAGCATAAATTCTGTTTTCTCCAACATTGGTGTGTCCGGTCCACGGCGTCATCCATAACTTGTGGGAACCAATACCAAAGCTTTAGGACACGGATGAAGGGAGGGAGCCAATCAGGTTACCTAAACGGAAGGCACCACGGCTTGCAAAACCTTTCTCCCAAAAATAGCCTCCGAAGAAGCAAAAGTATCAAATTTGTAGAATTTGGCAAAAGTGTGCAGAGAAGACCAAGTCGCTGCCTTACATATCTGATCAACAGAAGCCTCGTTCTTAAAGGCCCATGAGGAAGCCACAGCCCTAGTAGAGTGAGCTGTGATTCGTTCGGGAGGCTGCCGTCTGGCAGTCTCGTAAGCCAATCGGATGATGCTTTTCAGACAAAAGGAAAGAGAGGTAGCAGTAGCTTTTTGACCTCTCCTCTTGCCAGAATAAACGACAAACAGAGAAGACGTTTGTCTGAAATCCTTTGTTGCTTCTAAATAGAACTTTAAAGCACGGACTACATCTAAATTATGTAACAAACTTTCCTTCTTTGAAACTGGATTCGGACACAAAGAAGGCACAACTATTTCCTGGTTAATATTCTTGTTGGAAACAACCTTTGGAAGGAAACCAGGTTTAGTACGCAAAACAACCTTATCTGAATAGAAAACCAGATAGGGCGGATTACACTGCAGAGCAGATAATTCAGAAACTCTTCTAGCAGAAGAAATAGCAACCAAAAACAGAACTTTCCAAGATAACAGCTTGATATCTATGGAATGAAGAGGTTCAAACAGAACCCCTTGAAGAAACTGAAAGAACTAAATTCAGACTCCATGGAGGAGTCAAAGGTCTGTAAACAGGCTTGATCCTGACCAAAGCCTGAACAAAAGCTTGAACATCTGGTACAGCTGCCAGTCGTTTGTGTAACAAGACAGATAAAGCAGAAATCTGTCCTTTTAGAGAACTCGCTGATAATCCCTTGTCCAAACCTTCTTGTAGAAAGGAAAGGATCCAAGGAATTTTAATCTTACTCCATGAGAATCCCTTGGATTCACACCAACAGATATATCTTTTCCATATTTTATGGTAAATTTTTCTAGTTACAGGTTTTCTGGCTTGTACCAGAGTATCTATCACAGAATCCGAAAACCCACGCTTAGATAAAATCAAGCGTTCAATTTCCAAGCAGTCAGCTGGAGAGAAACTAGATTTGGATGTTCGAATGGACCTTGTACTAGAAGATTCTGTCTCAAAGGTAGCTTCCATGGTGGAGCCGATGACATATTCACCAGGTCTGCATACCAAGTCCTGCGTGGCCACGCAGGAGCTATCAAAATCACCGAGGCCCTCTCCTGTTTGATCCTGGCTACCAGCCTGGGAATGAGAGGAAACGGTGGAAACGCATAAGCTAGGTTGAAGGCCCAAGACGCCACTAATGCATCCACTAGAGTCGCCTTGGGATCCCTGGATCTGGACCCGTAGCAAGGAACCTTGAAGTTCTGACGAGACGCCATCAGATCCATGTCTGGAATGCCCCATAAATGGGTCAACTGGGCAAATATCTCCGGGTGGAGTTCCCACTCCCCCGGATGGAAAGTCTGACGACTCAGATAATCCGCCTCCCAGTTTTCCACTCCTGGGATGTGGATCGCAGACAGGTGGCAGGAGTGATCCTCCGCCCATTTTATGATTTTGGTCACTTCTCTCATCGCCAGGGAACTCCTTGTTCCCCCCTGATGATTGATGTAAGCAACAGTCGTCATGTTGTCTGATTGGAATCTTAATAATCTGGCCTTTGCTAGTTGAGGCCAAGCCCTGAGAGTATTGAATATCGCTCTCAGTTCCAGAATGTTTAATCGGGAGAAGAGACTCTTCCCGAGACCATAGACCAGTGCTTTCCAAACTGTGTGTCGGGACACACTAGTGTGTCGGCAGCAGTGTGTAGGTGTGTCCCTGCTTCAGCACAATTTTTTTTCTAAATTTAATTTTTTTTTCGTTTCTGACTTTCTGCCTGCATGCTATGCATATCACATGGTTGACACGTGATTGATACCTAGGGGTCACAGATCATCTTAACCTATTGGCGCAGCTCAGTGGGAACTGAAACTATTCCCATTGGCGGCACATTGGCTCCTGACTGCACGTGTGTCTCTTTAATTGGCTCGTGACTGCACGTGTAGTCAGTGAGTGGGACAGCAGTGTGTTTGCAGCGCGGGCACTAGCCAGTCAGACTCGCAGAGCTCTGAGGGCGGCAGCTTAAATGCTGAGCTGAAGTCAGAAGTCAGTGGGGTTTTTTTGCAGCTAGCTCCCAGTAGTGCATTGCTGCTGATGCTCTTGATATATGGATAGGAAGTGGAAGCTTAAAAATGCTTGATGATGAAATGCGAGTATTTCACCAAATATTCAGAAATTGTGTTCATCCCATCAACCTCATGCAGCCCATTAAAATACTAAGTAGCTATTGGTGTTATTAAACTTTTTTTTTATTCTTGCACATACATACTGTTACTTGTAAATCTATTTAGTTATTATATAATTTATGTATGTGTCCGTATCTCTTAAAACAAGTTAGTTTAACCTCCTGTTTGCCAGTACAACTGAATTACCGTGTCGCAAAATTATGTAGGTCTAAAATGTGTTTCGCCAACATGAAAAGTTTGGAAAGCTCTGCCATAGACCCTGAGCTTTCAGGGAGTCCCAGACCGCGCCCCAGCCCACTAGACTGGCGTCGGTCGTGATGATGACCCACTCTGGTCTGCGGAAGCTCATTCCCTGGGACAGGTGATCCTGGGTCAGCCACCAACTGAGTGAGTCTCTGGTCTTCTGATCTACTTGAATCACTGGAGACAAGTCTGTATAGTCCCCATTCCACTGTTTCAGCATGCACAGTTGTAATGGTCTTAGATGAATTTGCGCAAAAGGAACTATGTCCATTGCTGCAACCATCAACCCTACTACTTCCATGCACTGAGCTATGGAAGGTCGTGGAACAGAGTGAAGAACTTGACAAGCGTTTAGAAGTTTTGACTTTCTGACATCTGTCAGGAAAATCTTCATTTCTAAAGAATCTATTATTGTCCCCAAGAAAGGAACTCTTGTCGACGGAGACAGGGAACTTTTTTCTATGTTCACCTTCCACCCGTGAGATCTGAGAAAGGCCAGAACGATGTCTGTGTGAGCCTTTGCCTTTGAAAGAGACAACGCTTGTATCAGAATGTTGTCCAAGTAAGGTGCCACTGCAATGCCCCTTGGTCTTAGAACCGCTAGAAGGGACCCGAGTACCTTTGTGAAAATCCTTGGAGCAGTGGCTAGCCCGAATGGGAGAGCCACACACTGGTAATGTTTGTCCAGAAAGGCGAACCTTAGGAACTGATGATGATCCTTGTGGATAGGAATATGTAGATACGCATCCTTTAGATCCACGGTAGTCATAAATTGACCCTCCTGGATAGTAGGTAAAATCGTTCGAATAGTTTCCATTTTGAACGATGGCACTCTGAGAAATTTGTTTAGAATCTTTAGATCCAGAATTGGTCTGAAGGTTCCCTCTTTTTTGGGAACTACAAACAGATTTGAGTAAAACCCCAGTCCTTGTTCCGCAGTTGGAACTGGGTGTATCACTCCCATTTTTAACAGGTCTTCTACACAATGTAAGAATGCCTGTCTCTTTATTTGGTTTGAAGATAAGTGAGACATGTGGAACCTTCCCCTTGGGGGTAGTTCCTTGAATTCCAGAAGATAACCCTGAGAAACTATTTCTAGTGCCCAGGGATCCTGAACATCTCTTACCCAAGCCTGAGCGAAGAGAGAGAGAGAGAGAGAGAGAGTCTGCCCCCTACTAGATCCGGTCCCGGATCGGGGGCTACTCCTTCATGCTGTTTTGGTAGCAGCAGCAGGCTTCTTGGCCTGTTTACCCTTGTTCCAGCCTTGCATCGGTTTCCAAGCTGGTTTGGTCTGCGAAGCATTACCCTCTTGTCTAGAGGCTGCAGAGTTGGAGGCCGGTCCGTTCCTGAAATTGCGAAAGGAACGAAAATTAGACTTATTCTTGGCCTTGAAAGGCCTATCTTGTGGGAGGGCATGGCCCTTACCCCCAGTGATGTCTGAGATAATCTCTTTCAATTCTGGCCCAAAGAGGGTTTTACCTTTGAAAGGGATATTAAGCAATTTTGTCTTGGAAGATACATCCGCTGACCAAGACTTTAGCCAGAGCGCTCTGCGCGCCACAATTGCAAACCCTGAATTTTTCACCGCTAATCTAGCTAACTGCAAATCGGCATCTAAAATAAATGAATTAGCTAACTTAAGTGCGTGAATTCTGTCCATAACCTCCTCATACGGAGTCTCTCTACTGAGCGACTTTTCTAGTTCCTCGAACCAGAACCACGCTGCTGTAGTGACAGGAATAATGCACGAAATAGGTTGCAGGAGGTAACCTTGCTGTACAAAAATCTTTTTAAGCAAACCCTCCAATTTTTTATCCATAGGATCTTTGAAAGCACAATTATCCTCGATAGGAATGGTAGTGCGTTTGGCTAGTGTAGAAACTGCCCTTTCGACCTTAGGGACTGTCTGCCATAAGTCCTTTCTGGGGTCGACCATAGGAAATAATTTCTTAAATATAGGAGGAGGGACAAAAGGTATGCCGGGCTTCTCCCACTCCTTATTTACCATGTCCGCCACCCGCTTGGGTATTGGAAAAGCGTCGGGGTGCACCGGGACCTCTAGGTAGGAACTTGTCCATCTTGCACAATTTTTCTGGGATGACCAGGTTGTCACAATCATCCAGAGTAGATAGCACCTCCTTAAGTAGTGCGCGGAGATGCTCTAATTTAAATTTAAATGTCACAACATCAGGTTCTGCCTGTTGAGAAATTCTACCTGAATCAGAAATTTCCCCATCTGACAAAACCTCCCTCATGGCCACTTCAGATTGGTGTGAGGGTATGACAGAGCAATTATCATCAGCGCCCTCCTGCTCTACAGTGTTTAAAACAGAGCAATCACGCTTTCTCTGAAATGCAGGCATTTTGGATAAAACATTTGCTATGGAGTTATCCATTACTGCCGTCAATTGTTGCATAGTAACAAGCATTGGCGCGCTAGAAGTACTAGGGGTCTCCTGCGTGGGCAAAACTGGTGTAGACACAGAAGGAGATGATGTAGAACTATGTCTACTCCCTTCATCTGATGAATCATCTTGGGCAACTTTACTATCTGTCGCAGTACTGTCCTTACTTTGTTTGGACGCTATGGCACAATTATCACACATATTTGAAGGGGGAGACACATTGGCTTCCATACATACAGAACATAGTCTATCTGAAGGCACAGACATGTTAAATAGGCTTAAACTTGTCAATAAAGTACAAAAACCGTTTTAAAACAAAATCGTTACTGTCTCTTTAAATTTTAAACAGGGCACACTTTATTGCTGAATATGTGAAAAACTATGAAGGAATTGTTCAATTTTAACCAAATTTTCACCACAGTGTCTTAAAGCATTCAAAGCATTGCACCCCAAATTTCAGACTGTTAACCCTTAAAATGAGGAAACCGGAGCCGTTTACAGTTTTAACCCCCTTACAGTCCCAGCTCCAGCCTTTGCTGCGACTTCACCAAACCCAGGGGAGTATACGATACCAAATGAAGCCTTCTAGGAACCTTTTCAACTAATTCCAGACCCACACACATGCAGCTGCATGTACTGCTCTCAAAAGTAACTGCGCAGTAATGGCGCGAAAATGAGGCTCTGCCTACTACAGAGAAGGCCCTTCCTGACTGGGAAGGTGTCTAAACCAGTGCCTGACGTAAAAAAACGTTCCCCAAAGAAATAAAGTGTGAATTTCAACATCAAACTGTATAAAATGCCCAAATAAAGCAATCGATCTAGCCCATAAAAGTGTCTACCAGTTTTATAGCCCATATTAAGCCCTTTATTCTGTTTGAGACTAAGAAAATGGCTTACCGGTCCCCATGAGGGGAAAAATGACAGCCTTCCAGCATTACACAGTCTTGTTAGAAATATGGCTAGTCATACCTTAAGCAGAAAAGTTTGCCAACTGTTTCCCCCAACTGAAGTTCTCATCTCAACAGTCCTATGTGGAAACAGCAAACGATTTTAGTTACTGCTGCTAAAATCATACTCTCACAAACAGAACTCTTCATCTTTTTCTGTTTCAGAGTAAATAGTACATACCAGCACTATTTTAAAATAACAAACTCTTGATAGTAGAATAAAAAACTACAACTAAACACCACATACTCTTCACCATCTCCGTGGAGATGCTGCTTGTTCAGCGGCAAAGAGAATGACTGGGGGGGGGCGGAGCCTAGGAGGGACTATATGGACAGCTTTTGCTGTGCTCTTTGCCATTTCCTGTTGGGGAAGAGAATATTCCCACAAGTTATGGATGACGCCGTGGACCGGACACACCAATGTTGGAGAAACATAACCTTTAGTGACTTAAAGTCTCAAGCTCACAAATGCGTTAACCCGTCTGAACCCGTGACATAAAAACATTGAAGCCCACACAAGCAACCCAAATGTACTGAAAACATGCAAATACTTGCACACTTTTCTGTATTACCTATAAGCTGTCTGTTGGCTATGATATACATATTGTTATGTACCTACTGATAGCCTATGGGCTGTGCGAGTGACAGAAAGTCAGCAAACACAGACTCCACTGTGCTTACCCAGCTGTTACGTTTGACTACAGTAGAGAGCATATCCAGTACTGTACTAGGCAGTAGAGCCAGAGAGGAGGAGGCTGAAGGACCGGTCCCAGTGGCAGGCTTGTGACTACTGCAGGATTATTACATAGCACAGCCCAGTACTCTATGTACCTCTCTTCAGAGTTACTCTTTATAAGGGGAATAAAAGATCAAAAATAAAAAAGATCAAATATATCTTCTCTGTTAGAATAAAATCCTCATCTACTCCAGTAGAGGCAAAGAAAAGACTGGCAGATACCAGAGGAATTAGAAAGTGCTTACTGTAAAGTGTCCTTGGTATCCTTTGCTTAAGAAGCAGCAAATCATTACTGGGAGCTAGTTAACGCATTGGGCGAAGCAATAACATAAAATCCATATATGTGCAGCCACCAATCAACAGCTCCTGAGCCTTCCAGTAGAGCATTGCTGCCACTGACTGTACCTAGGTAACGTATGACCTTCAAAAAAGGATATCAAGGGAACAAAGAATTTGAGAAAAGAAGTAAATCGGAAAGTTCTGTAAAATCGTATGCTCTGTCCAAATCATGGAGGTTTACATTTTTACTTGTTCCTTTAAACAGAGCGAATATTATAAAAAGACACAGGATTACTGTCTAATCAAGTGGGCATCAAGGAAGGAACAGCACACATCCAATAAGTGTTTTACTTTAGAAAAGAATGCACAGCTTATTCTTATCTTTGTTATTTCAAACAATGTGACATGCATAAAACCAGGGAAAACGTCAAAAATCATGATGACTGGAAAATGAAGAGTAATTATCCTATATTAGTAAACCCATTTCATCTCCCTCAAACTCATTAGTTGAAATTTAAGAAGTCAAATGTATTTGACGTTGAATGCTGGGGGTTTAGAGATCCAAAGATCTACTTTCAGAGAACTAAGAAACATGGTTATGTTAAGAGTACATAGTTAAAGTTAGGCAAGATCGTAAAAAAGCAGTGTAGTTTATATAAGAATCTAAATGGCTCCACCAATTTTATTACGGCTAGTTAAAAAGCTTATGGTTTAGAAAAACAAGGCCTTAATACATAAACATTATTGTTTTTAAAAATATACTGTAGAAGCTGCAAAGACAAATGCCTTTCAAGTAGAAGACTGCATTGAAGCCAGCATCATCACATGGTTCCAATACCATTGCATAAAACGTGTTCAGCTCCACAGTACGTAAATATATATTTTATCAATCTAACTTCATCAAGTATACTTTAAATTCATTCACGGTTACTTCTTTCAGCGTTCCTTCTCACACTGCATAAGCGGGTGGTACTGTACTATTAAGAGCCATGGGGAACGTCTGAGTAAGCATTCCAAGTCCAAAAGACACCCAGACTGTCTCCATTCATAGAAAAATAAATAAAAAAAATTAAAAAAAACAAACCAAAAAAAAAAACAGAATTTATGCTTACCTGATAAATTACTTATTTCTCCAACGGTGTGTCCGGTCCACGGCGTCATCCTTACTTGTGGGATATTCTCTTCCCCAACAGGAAATGGCAAAGAGTCCCAGCAAAGCTGGTCACATGATCCCTCCTAGGCTCCGCCCACCCCAGTCATTCGACCGACGGACAGGAGGAAATATATATAGGAGAAACCATATGATACCGTGGTGACTGTAGTTAGAGAAAATAATTCATCAGACCTGATTAAAAAACCAGGGCGGGCCGTGGACCGGACACACCGTTGGAGAAATTAATTTATCAGGTAAGCATAAATTCTGTTTTCTCCAACATTGGTGTGTCCGGTCCACGGCGTCATCCTTACTTGTGGGAACCAATACCAAAGCTTTAGGACACGGATGAAGGGAGGGAGCAAATCAGGTCACCTAAATGGAAGGCACCACGGCTTGCAAAACCTTTCTCCCAAAAATAGCCTCCGAAGAAGCAAAAATATCAAATTTGTAAAATTTGGCAAAAGTGTGCAGTGAAGACCAAGTCGCTGCCTTACATATCTGATCAACAGAAGCCTCGTTCTTGAAGGCCCATGTGGAAGCCACAGCCCTAGTGGAGTGAGCTGTGATTCTTTCAGGAGGCTGCCGTCCGGCAGTCTCATAAGCCAATCGGATAATGCTTTTAAGCCAAAAGGAAAGAGAGGTAGAAGTCGCTTTTTGACCTCTCCTTTTACCAGAATAAACAACAAACAAGGAAGAAGTTTGTCTGAAATCTTTTGTAGCCTCTAAATAGAATTTTAGAGCACGGACTACGTCCAAATTGTGTAACAAACGTTCCTTCTTTGAAACTGGATTCGGACACAAAGAAGGTACAACTATCTCCTGGTTAATATTTTTGTTGGAAACAACTTTCGGAAGAAAACCAGGCTTAGTACGCAAAACCACCTTATCTGCATGGAACACCAAATAGGGTGGAGAACACTGCAGAGCAGATAACTCTGAAACTCTTCTAGCAGAAGAAATTGCAACCAAAAACAAAACTTTCCAAGATAATAACTTAATATCTACGGAATGTAAGGGTTCAAACGGAACCCCTTGAAGAACTGAAAGAACTAGATTTAGACTCCAGGGAGGAGTCAAAGGTCTGTAAACAGGCTTGATCCTAACCAGAGCCTGAACAAATGCTTGAACATCTGGCACAGCTGCCAGTCTTTTGTGAAGTAAAACAGATAAAGCAGAGATCTGTCCCTTCAGAGAACTTGCAGATAATACTTTCTCCAAACCTTCTTGTAGAAAGGATAGAATCTTAGGAATTTGTATCTTGTTCCATGGGAATCCTTTAGATTCACACCAACAGATATATTTTTTCCATATTTTATGGTAAATTTTTCTAGTTACAGGCTTTCTAGCCTGAATCAGAGTATCTATTACAGAATCTGAAAACCCACGCTTTGATAAAATCAAGCGTTCAATCTCCAAGCCGTCAGTTGGAGGGAAACCAGATTCGGATGTTCGAATGGACCCTGAACAAGAAGGTCCTGTCTCAAAGGTAGCTTCCATGGTGGAGCCGATGACATATTCACCAGGTCTGCATACCAAGTCCTGCGTGGCCACGCAGGAGCTATCAAGATCACCGAGGCCCTCTCCTGATTGATCCTGGCTACCAGCCTGGGGATGAGAGGAAACGGTGGGAATACATAAGCTAGGTTGAAGGTCCAAGGTGCTACTAGTGCATCTACTAGGGTCGCCTTGGGATCCCTGGATCTGGACCCGTAGCAAGGAACCTTGAAGTTCTGACGAGACGCTATCAGATCCATGTCTGGAATGCCCCATAATTGAGTTATTTGGGCAAAGATTTCCGGATGGAGTTCCCACTCCCCCGGATGGAATGTCTGACGACTCAGAAAATCCGCTTCCCAATTTTCCACTCCTGGGATGTGGATCGCAGACAAGTGGCAGGAGTGATCCTCCGCCCATTGAATTATCTTGGTCACTTCTTTCATCGCCAGGGAAGTCCTTGTTCCCCCCTGATGATTGATATATGCAACGGTCGTCATGTTGTCTGACTGAAACCTTATGAATTTGGCCTTTGCTAGTTGAGGCCAAGCTCTGAGAGCATTGAATATCGCTCTCAGTTCCAGAATGTTTATCGGGAGAAGAGACTCTTCCCGAGACCATAGACCCTGAGCTTTCAGGGATTCCCAGACCGCGCCCCAGCCCACTAGGCTGGCGTCGGTCGTGACAATGACCCACTCTGGTCTGCGGAAGCTCATTCCCTGTGACAGATTGTCCAGGGTCAGCCACCAACGGAGTGAATCTCTGGTCTTTTGATCTACTTGAATCGTCGGAGACAAGTCTGTATAATCCCCATTCCACTGTCTGAGCATGCACAGTTGTAATGGTCTTAGATGAATTCGTGCAAAAGGAACTATGTCCATTGTTGCAACCATCAATCCTATTACTTCCATGCACTGCGCTATGGAAGGACGAGGAACAGAATGAAGTACTTGACAAGAGCTTAGAAGTTTTGATTTTCTGACCTCTGTCAGAAAAATCCTCATTTCTAAGGAGTCTATTATTGTTCCCAAGAAGGGAACTCTTGTTGACGGGGACAGAGAACTTTTTTCTTTGTTCACCTTCCATCCGTGAGATCTGAGAAAGGCTAGGACGATGTCCGTATGAGCCTTTGCTTTTGACAGGGACGACGCTTGAATCAGGATGTCATCCAAGTAAGGTACTACTGCAATGCCCCTTGGTCTTAGAACCGCTAGAAGGGACCCTAGTACCTTTGTGAAAATCCTTGGAGCAGTGGCTAATCCAAATGGAAGTGCCACAAACTGGTAATGCTTGTCCAGAAAAGCGAACCTTAGGAACTGATGATGTTCCTTGTGGATAGGAATATGTAGGTACGCATCCTTTAAATCCACGGTAGTCATAAATTGATTTTCCTGGATAGTAGGTAGGATCGTTCGAATAGTTTCCATTTTGAACGATGGTACCCTGAGAAATTTGTTTAGGATCTTTAGATCCAAAATTGGTCTGAATGTTCCCTCTTTTTTGGGAACTATGAACAGATTGGAATAAAATCCCATTCCTTGTTCTCTTATTGGAACTGGATGTATCACTCCCATCTTTAACAGGTCTTCTACACAATGTAAGAATGCCTGTCTCTTTATTTGGTTTGAAGATAATTGAGACCTGTGGAACCTTCCCCTTGGGGTAGTTCCTTGAATTCCAGGAGATAACCTTGAGAAACTATTTCTAGCGCCCAAGGATCCTGAACATCTCTTGCCCAAGCCTGAGCAAAGAGAGAAAGTCTGCCCCCCACTAGATCCGGTCCCGGATCGGGGGCTATCCCTTCATGCTGTTTTGGTAGCAGTGGTAGGCTTCTTGGCCTGCTTACCCTTGTTCCAGCCTTGCATTGGTTTCCAGGCTGGTTTGGGTTGTGAAGTATTACCCTCTTGCTTAGAGGATACAGAATTAGAGACTGGTCCGTTTCTGCGAAAGGGACGAAAATTAGGCTTATTATTAGCCTTAAAAGACCTATCCTGTGGGAGGGCGTGGCCCTTTCCCCCAGTGATGTCTGAAATAATCTCTTTCAAATCAGGTCCAAATAATGTTTTACCTTTGAAAGGAATGTTAAGCAATTTTGTCTTGGAAGACACATCCGCTGACCAAGACTTTAGCCAAAGCACTCTGCGCGCCACGACAGCAAACCCTGAATTTTTCGCCGCTAATCTAGCTAATTGCAAAGCGGCATCTAAAACAAAAGAGTTAGCCAATTTAAGTGCTTGAACTCTGTCCATAACCTCCTCATACGAAGATTTTTTACTGAGCGATTTTTCTAGTTCCTCGAACCAGAAACACGCTGCCGTAGTGACAGGAACAATGCATGAAATTGGTTGTAGAAGGTAACCTTGCTGTACAAAAATCTTTTTAAGCAAACCCTCTAATTTCTTATCCATAGAATCTTTGAAAGCACAACTATTTTCGATAGGAATAGTAGTGCGTTTGTTTAGAGTAGAAACCGCCCCCTCGACCTTGGGGACTGTCTGCCATAAGTCCTTTCTGGGGTCGACTATAGGAAATAATTTCTTAAATATAGGGGGGGGAACAAAAGGTATGCCGGGCCTTTCCCACTCTTTATTTACTATGTCCGCCACCCGCTTGGGTATAGGAAAAGCGTCGGGGGGCACCGGAACCTCTAGGAACTTGTCCATCTTGCATAATTTCTCTGGAATGACCAAATTGTCACAATCATCCAGAGTAGATAACACCTCCTTAAGCAGTGCGCGGAGATGTTCTAATTTAAATGTCACAACATCAGGTTCAGCTTGATGAGAAATTTTTCCTGAATCTGAAATTTCTCCATCAGACAAAACCTCCCTCATGGCCCCTTGAGATTGGTGTGAGGGTATGTCAGAACAGTTATCATCAGCGTCCTCTTGCTCTTCAGTGTTTAAAACAGAGCAATCGCGCTTTCTCTGATAAGTAGGCATTTTGGATAAAAGATTTGCTATGGAGTTATCCATTACAGCCGTTAATTGTTGCATGGTAATAAGTATTGGCACACTAGATGTACTAGGGGCCTCCTGTGTGGGCATAACTGGTGTAGACACAGTAGGGGATGATGTAGTATCATGTTTACTCCCCTCATTTGAGGAATCATCTTGGGCAATATCATTATCTGTTGCATTACTGTCCTTACTTTGTTTGGACACTATGGCACAATTATCACATAAATTTAAATGGGGAGACACATTGGCTTTCATACATATAGAACATAGCTTATCTGATGGTACAGACATGTTAAACAGGCTTAAACTTGTCAACAAAGCACAAAAAAAGTTTTAAAATAAAACCGTTACTGTCACTTTAAATTTCAAACTGAAAACACTTTATTACTGAATATGTGAAAAAGTATGAAGGAATTGTTTAAAATTCACCAAAATTCCACAGTGTCTTAAAGCATTAAAAGTATTGCACACAAAATTTCAGAGCTTTAACCCTTAAATTAACGGAACCGGAGCCGTTTTTACATTTAACCCCTATACAGTCCCAGAATGAGGCTCTGTCTATAACTAGAAAGGCCCCCATCTGAAAAAGGTGTCCAACACAGTGCCTGCCGTTTTTCTAAACGTTCCCCAAGATTATAATACCAATAATTAGTTAGAATCTGCATAATATGCCTAGTAAAGCAATTGTTTTAGCCCAGAAAAATGTCTACCAGTTTTTAAGCCCTTTTTGAAGCCCTTTATTCTTTTATGTTTAACTAAGAAAATGGCTTACCGGTCCCCATGAGGGGAAATGACAGCCTTCCAGCATTACATGGTCTTGTTAGAAATATGGCTAGTCATACCTTAAGCAGAAAAGACTGCTAACTGTTTCCCCCAACTGAAGTTACTTCATCTCAACAGTCCTGTGTGGAAACAGCAATCTATTTTAGTTACTGTCTGCTAAAAATCATCTTCCTCTTACAAACAGAAATCTTCATCCTTTTCTGTTTCAGAGTAAATAGTACATACCAGCACTATTTTAAAATAACAAACACTTGATAGAAGAATAAAACTACAAAAAACTCTTAACCATCTCCGTGGAGATGTTGCCTGTGCAACAGCAAAGAGAATGACTGGGGTGGGCGGAGCCTAGGAGGGATCATGTGACCAGCTTTGCTGGGACTCTTTGCCATTTCCTGTTGGGGAAGAGAATATCCCACAAGTAAGGATGACGCCGTGGACCGGACACACCAATGTTGGAGAAAAGTATAAAACCACTTCATTGGGCTCTGAAACAATACCAAAGAGCACCCACAACCGGATTGGCTGAAGTGATAGCAACTCATTAGTGCTGTAGTAAGATTCTTCACGGGAGAATCTACTTTTCATCATCCACGATTGAATAAAGCAGAAAAGCCATATAAAAGAAGTATTCTGCTGCCATTTAATGTCACTCTAGCTTATTTAATCCGGATCCCAACACAATGTCGTAGGAAACTCAATATTGCTAAAACAATTGTCTGAGAATGCCTCAAAATATTGGCTCACATTTGCCTCTACCCCTCTGTAGCACCTCATACTTCACCAATACAGGCCTACCGGACTCACATCATAAACTTTGAGGGGGAAAAAAATTATATTTCCTCCATAGCGGAGTTTTGCCCAAGTTAAACCTTTCCTACCCTTCTCACAGAATTTTGCAGTTTGAATTCATAAGACTCAAGAGCTTACTGACTAGCTGGGGCTTTGATCCCAAAACCACTTGCCCAAAAACATTATGTGAAGCATAATGTGTTTTTATATTTATTATTTAACCCCACTAAAGAAACATACATTTTGTAATTACTCATCTCCACTGTGTTGGTGAGGTTGTCCAGAACTTAGAGGAGATTTTCTTCATATTTGAAGGTCATGTCCATGTCTTGGTCAGCTATGGCCAACTTGTTTCAATATACTTGCTAAATGTCAGACAACCCAGAGACTGCACTTCTCCACTGCGAGACGAATCCTTTACCTGAACCACAGGGATATTCTCACTTCTCTTCTCCTTTATGGGCTGCGGTTAGTTTTTGGCTAGTGTCCACAATTTAATATATCTCAACTTTCAATTGTATCTACCTTATACATATATAAAAGATACTTGTGTTTTTCAATGCTACTTCAAATATGCAATTCGATCTACACAGCATCATTATTTTCCATAGCATTTCAGGTATCTATTTATACCTCTTAATATGTTGATGCATCACTTTTCTGTATGTTGACATTTAGTTCATTCAATAAAAATAAAAATGATGCTTACCTGATAAATTTCTTTTACGGATACGGTGAGTCCACGGAATCATCAATTACTGTTGGGAATATCACTCCTGGCCAGCAGGAGGAGGCAAAGAGCACCACAGCCAAGCTGTTAAGTATCACTTCTCTTCCCACAATACCCAGTCATTCGACCGAAGGAAAATGGAGAAAAAGGAAAAAGCACAAAGTGTAGAGGTGCCTGAAGTTAAAGTAAAAAATAATGGTCTTAAAATAAAGGATTGGCCGTGGACTCACCGTATCCGGAAAGAAATTTATCAGGTAAGCATACATTTTGTTTTCTTTCCTATGATACGGTGAGCAACAACCTTCCTTATAAGAAGTAAAAGAGCTTATAGAAGGAACAACAAGTTCCGGATTAATTTCCTATCCAAAACAACCTTAAGCACGAAACCTAAGTACGGAAAACCGCCTTATTGGCATGAAAGATAAGGTGAATCACACTGCAAAGCCGAGACTTCCAAGACTCTCCAAGCAGAAGAGATAGCAATAAGAAACAAAACCTTCCACGATAAATTAAATATCTATGGAATGCAATGGCTCAAACTGAGCCTGCTGTAAAATTAAAAAGAACAAAGTCAAAGCTTCAAGGAAGAGCAACGGACTTAACATAGGCCTGAATCTGATCAAGCCTGACAAAAAGATTGCACCTATGGCACGTTCGCCAGACGCTTATGTATCAAAATAGAAATACAGAATCAAAGACTCGGCTGGCTAGATTACCGTCCACCCCAGTGCCAACGAAGACCAGAAAGGGGGGGGGGCTGAAGGGCATAACCCCATGAGGAAAGTTTCGCAAGAACTCAGGAAAACATTTCCTGTCCGTAAGACAAAACCGCATACAAGAATCCACCCTGGTATCTACACCAGAAACTCAAGTCTAGATCCGACTTAGGATCAAAAAGACAAGAGAAAATCCCTAAAAGTCTTTTAACAGCCAATGGTAAGAAAACCAGAAACACCAAGACCCGGGAGCTACTGTAAAATCTGGATGCAGGATACTGCCACATTAAACGCCAGATCCCCAAAAACTTAAATAATGCTTACCTGATCATTTTCTTTTCTTCTGACTGGGAGAGTCCACAGCTGCATTCATTACTTTTGGGAATACAGAACCTGGCCACCAGGAGGAGGCAAAGACACTCCAGCCAAAGGCTTAAAGGGACACTGAACCCAAATTTTTTCTTTCATGATTCAGATAGAGCATGCAATTTTAAGCCACTTTCTAATTTATTCCTTTTATCATTTTTCTTCGTTCTCTTGCTATCTTTATTTTAAAAAGAAGACATCTAGGCTTTTTTTTTTATTCAGTACTATGGACAGCACTTTTTTATTGGTGGATGAGTTTATCCACCAATCAGCAAGAACAACCCAGGTTGATCACCAAAAATGGGCAGGCATCTAAACTTACTTTCTTGCATTTCAAATAAAGATACCAAGAGAATGAAGAAACTTTGATAATAGGAGTAAATTAGAAAGTTGCTGAAAATGTCATGCTCTATCTGAATGATGAAAGAAAAAATTTGGGTACAGTGTCCCTTTAAATACCTCTCCCACTTCCCTCATCCCCCAGTCATTCTGCCAAGGGAACAAGGAACAGTAAAAAAAAAAAAAAAAAAAAAAAAAAAAAGGGTGAAAAAGGTGCCAGAAGAACAAAAACAAAAATTACGGCATCCCCCCACAAAAAACTCGTGAGGGAAGCTGTGGACTCTCCCAGTCAGAAGAAAAGAAAAAAAGTCAACTTAAAAACAGCGTACCCGACCCGGGTTGATAGGCGCTGCAATCCTGGTGCAGATCTGCAACGGCTCACGGCCTTAACGGCTTTATACAAAGCACAGAGTGCCCTTCTTGGACGCCACAAAAATCCACTCAGCACCGCGTGCCTCCTGCAGACCATCGTGTAGCGTCAATATTATGTTTTTTTTATACTCCTGATGAATAAAAATGTGCTGGCATGGAAATAAATTGTGCAAGCCCTTCCTTTTTATTTGGGAGTAAGATAGAGCATACAAAAAAAAAAATCAGTTAATTTATTTTATCAAATTGACTTTGTGCTCATTGTATTCTTTGTTGAAGAGATATCTAAATAGGTAGCTTGCACATTTATGGAGCAGTACATGACAGGAAACACTGCTGCTAGCCACTGTTCTTGAAAATGTATGACAGTTATAAAGCCGCTGCCTTATATTTCTTCAGTCACATGCACGATCCTATTTTGACTGTCTAACACCTTAACGACCAGAGCCATTAAACCCTTAAAGGGATAGTCTAGTATAAATTAAACTTTCATTATTCAGATAGGGCATGTCATTTTAATCAACTTTCCAATTTACTTTTATCATCAAATTTGTTTTTTTCTCTTAGTATTCTTAGTTTAAACTAAACCTAGGCAGACTCATATGCTAATTTCTAAACCCTTGAGGGCTGCCTCTTATCACATGCTTTTTAAATTCCTTTTCAACACAAAGAGACAGAAAGTACATGTGGGCCAAATAGATAACACTGTGTTCAGGCACAGGGAGTTATTTAAGATTTAGCCCAACACAATGCTAACTGCAAGACAATAGATCAGGGGGCTGGAAGAAGGTTCTTAGATACAAGGTAATGACAGAGGTAAAAAGTGTATTAATATAACAGTGTTGATTGTGCAAAACTGGGGAATGGGTAATAAAGAGATTATCTATCTTTTAAAACAATAACAATTCTATGGTAGACTGTCCCTTTAAGGACCAGCATCGTACCCTGTATGACTGCCGTTTTGGGCCTCTCTCTGCCGCGATTTTGCTACAAGTAATGAGATTGCACTATTTCTGCAGGCCCACAAGTGCCTCACTTTAGAAGAAAGGGGGGGCGGGGAAATCTTACCCCCATCTCATAAGGAAAAAAAAGAAACTTTAGCTTTTGGACATTTAGTATACAATCATCTATAAAATGGATGCAGCTGTCTCTGCAATTCTCGTTTGCACAATGAGATTTTCTGGATGAGAACGGAGTGTCGTAAACCTCCGGCGGAAACAAGCCACTCTCCGGAGTAGGAGTGAAGGCCATAGGGACATCTGCGTGCATAGCCGCGAAAGGGAATTGGGCACACACCTCACAGGTCATAGAAACCTCGGAGTCGGATGGCTCGACGCACTCTAAGCTCCCAGACTGAGGAGAAGCGAGTACTCTAGAACGGCACCCGGAACATAACTGATGGGCATTAATTACCCGGGCCATTTCATATTCATCACAAGACACATCCTCCGTATCAGAGGCATCCGTGTCGCGCATATCAGAATCCTCCATAATCTTGGGATTACAAAAAGACAAAACTGGCACACTTTTACACCCCCAATGGGTGGGGCACTCACCACCTCCTGAGAACCAGACAGCCCACGAACAAGACTCTCTCGGTCGCACAGTGTCAGCATACAGAAGTGAAAAAACATAACCGCACCGTCACAAAAAGGGCGCTCAATCGAGAGATTGCGTCCTAAAAGAAGACAGTTATGTTCCATAAAGGCCGAGAGCCTAAGTATAACTACACATTGCAGATAAACGCATAACAAACATGATTAAAGTCCCCCCTGTTCAATAACCTCCCTCAGGAGATATTAACTCATGATTCCTATTTAAGATAAAA
The DNA here is from genome assembly GCF_027579735.1 of Bombina bombina. NCBI lineage: Eukaryota > Metazoa > Chordata > Amphibia > Anura > Bombinatoridae > Bombina > Bombina bombina. Next base: position 532,728,727 of record NC_069501.1, on the reverse strand, counting down.
GAAGTCCCACTGGGACCCTACCTTGTTTCTTTAACAAAACATCTCATATTGAAATAAAATGAAACAATCTTAACAGAATCTACGCCGTGGAACAGGAACACTTCAAGTGTGACAGATAGCAGCCTCGCTTCTGACATGGACTTGAGTGAAGAAAGGTAGGCAGCGAAACTCGGCAACACCGATTACCAAGGAGCTGTTAATATGAGTCGGGATCGGTTCGCAGGAAAACTCTGACTGCATCTCCAGACTAACTTTCATCCATGCTCTCACTGAGAGGCTGACAGGATTACTTAAAACTCCAGTCCCATTTGGAAGAGTACTACCCTCCATAAGAGACTATCTCTAACTTCTGTACACTTCTCTGCCAACCTCCTGTGATGAAAGGCAAAGAATGACTGGGGGATGAGAGAAGTGGGGAGGTATTTAAACCTTTGGCTGGGGTGTCTTTGCCTCCTCCTGGTGGCCAGGTTCTGAATTCCCAAAAGTAATGAATGCAGCTGTGGACTCTTCCCATTTAAGAAAAAGGCTAAGCAAGTTGTTACTGCAGTGCTGTCATGTCTGATTATTGTTGGCTATTGACTGTCAGCATCACGTTTGACTAAAAGGACATGAACATCAAAATGAAACTTTCATGGTCCAGATACAGAATTAAAAATTTTAAGAGATATGTCAATTTACTTCTTTGTTAAAAAAAAATAAAAAAAAATAATAACCGAGTAGGCTCAGGAGCGACAATGCGTTACTGGGAATTAGATGCTGATTGGCAGCTACATATGTATGGCACGTCATTTTTGTATTGCTGCCCCGGAGTAGACTTTAAAGGGACACTGAACCCAAATTTTTAAATTGGCTTATAGGTGGTATATGTGCCCTACAAAAAGAGGGGGAGGAGCGCACAAAACAAGAACAGCCACCTGGTGCAGTATGTCAGTGCTCAAAACCAGAGAAAAGAAATCCAGTACCCTCAAATGTAAAATCCTCAAACATATGAGGTATTCAGAAACAGGGTACTTGTTTAAATCCTTGCCCTTTCAGAAAAGTCCTCATTAGCACCCTACTGAGCGAATGAACAGATTCAGGAATACATACATACAAATAAAATGGGCTTAGTTAGCAGGGAGATCAGAACTTATGTTATCACTCTCTTTAATCACAAATGTCTTATTTTATCTTTGAGTGTAAAACAAAGGTCAATGCTTATTTATAGTCTGATAATCAAAAACTCACCCGCAAGTAGTGTAGTCATGAAAAATCTATGGGGGCTTTTTTCATGAGTTTATTATAATATAAGTGTCTCGCCGGAGCAGAGAGCTGTAGATCATCAGACCCTTAGGACCTGATGATAAACGATTCTCCTCTTTGGAGGGATATTGAAGTGCAGATTTCACAGGGGCTGAACTCACTGAATGCTAGGACTATGCACGCAGCAGTTTTGTTAGATGCCAAATGCAGAAAAACATTGCTCGCGGCATCCGGCTCTTTTCTGAACCAGATTTCTTCTTGCAAAAGTGCAAGACACTAAGATATGGATTTGTACAGATCTTTGTGTGCTGCACTTTTACAGTTATGTGCTAAAAGAAAAAAGGGCAGAACCCTCGAGCACTGTGAGATCTCACACAAGATTCTAGACTGGCACATTTTGCCATATTTCTCTAAAAGGGCGTTCTCTGAATTTCTGTATATGAAGAGATAAGTCAAGTGCAATATAGCAGTGCAAGGTATGAGAGTTTTGCTACACTTACGCTTTGTATTGCTTTACACTTCAGATTGGATTCTTTCAGTATTATATTTAAGCTTTGCATTTTCTATTTTGTATTTCAATACAGTTCAATTTAGATTCAGCAGTGATTTAACAAAACTTATGTTTTCAAAGTTTTGGTGTAGGATCATACTTTGTATATTTTTGTGTATCTTTTACAAATTACATTGCACTTTTTATTTTCTCTATTGTAAAATGAAACATAGCTTCAGAAAATGGGAGGGACATTGGAGTTTGTTGGGCTGAACAGGAGAGATCCTAGGGTATACCTGGATCTCTCACAATTCTTGTGAAATCGTCATCATCATCAATTTGTATAGCACCACAAAATTCTGTAGTAATAATAGTGAAAACAATTCAGTTTAATTTTTTTATTTGCTGCAAACTTAATATCAACCCCAAGTTGTGTTCTCCAGTTAACCTGTCTCTCTGTGAAATTCAGTATCCCAGAGAGCCTCATTTTCTAATGGGACTTCCAGGTTCCTCCTTTGTTGTTATAAAATTCAGCAAGTTCAGCCTCTGTGAAGTTTGTACTCTAATTTATCTTCAAAATAGAGAAAGTAATGAAGCTCTCAGGGAAACTTAAGCTGTCAGTTTTTCAGTTATATTTTAAATAGAAGAAATACAAAATGCAATGTAATTTGTAAAGATACACATACATATACTAAGTATGATCCTAATGTGTTAAAGTTACACAGAAACCGTCAAAAGCATAATCAGAATTTGTAAAATAACAATCCTAAATACAATATTGTCTACAAAATTAAAAAATAATAAAATGTAATCTAAAATGAACATAGAATACAAACACAAAGTGTAAATGCAACAGAACTCTCATGTTATGCAATGCTGTATTGCACTGGGCATGTCTCGCCTTCAGATACATAAATGCAAGGAGAACACCCCTTGGAGAAATCTGCCTTTTTAGAATTTCACTAAGGATGTTGCAGTACTGAAAGATTATTTTATATGATCTGGTCTGAGTGAAAAGGTTTAGATCATCAGGCCATTAAAAAATGTATGGGAAATTGCTCCTTTATGTTCATTGTTGTACATTAAATAGTTCCTGTTTTTTGCTCTATTTGAAAACAACCCATTAAAATAGGCTGAGCTTGTGGGAAGAACATATTATTGTATCACTCTATGTCAGTGATTTTCAACTAGTGTGCCGTGAGAGATTGTCACGTGTGCCGCCGTGAATAACAGATTATTTACTTGTCAGCAAATATCCTGAGTTCATAAACCGTTGTCTCCTAAATGGTAGAAATATGAAGAATGTGTGATTGGAGAAAGTGTGATTCTATGCCATCAACTATCCTATCTAATCATCTAGCTATCCATAATCTGTCGGAACCTCTTTATCTAATAAAACTTTACAAATCACTGCTCTATCCCTTTTCTCCCTCTGTCGGGCGGTTTGAGTCAAAACTGTATGTCCAGATGAATTGCTGCCTCCCTGTGACTGGTCTATGCCGACGTCTGTCACCTTCTCTGGTCCCACCCGCAGTCTGGCGCTGAAGTCACTCCGCCTGTCTGCCCGGGCTGCATCTGAAACTCAATCTCCTTGGACTTGAAGTGGGGGAAGCTGCAATGCTGCCGCACAGGGCTCTTACTAGTGACTTGTTCAGTAGCCGGGCTGAAATGTAGCCCCCCATGCACACGACGGGACTATGACTCTGAAGCACGGTTTATTTTTGTTTTATTACTTTTGAACATTGGGCAGCCACACAGCCCAATGTCTCCTGTACATGTAACTGCAAGAGATTGTTCCAGAGCATGGAGATTAGGGAGTATCCTATCAAAGTCATTTAAGGGTAACACCAGTGTTTGCTAAGCGTGACAAGGGGGCAACATTGTAAAGTGGGGCAGCAAAGGGACCAGCAGAGTCGTGGATTTGGCCGGGGGGGGGGGGGGATCTGTGTTGAGCGAATCGGTAGAACTAATAAAACTGAAAACTTTCCCTTTGCTGTGAGTTTTGCCTTTACTTGTAACTTCTTTGTAAAACTTCAGTTGTACACACACACACACACACACATACAAAGTGAAAAAAAGTTCACTTAAGAGGATATGTATGCGTGTGTATACATACATATGTGTATGCATGTGTGTGTCTGTATGTGTCAGTGTATATGCTAATAAAGCTGAATTGACTAAAGTGTGTGTGTGTGTGTGTGTGTGTGTGTGTGTGTGTGTGTATGTATGTATATGTATAGATAGAAATATATATATATATATATATATATATATATATATATATATATATATATATATACATACACATATATACACATGCTACAATGTGTGATTTTGTAAAAGTTTGAGATAGTGGTGTGCCTCAGGATTTTTTGAATGTTAAAAAAAAAAAAAAGGATGATCACTGCTCTATGTAAACACGAAAACTTTTATAGCTTATCTGAGATGACAATGAAATGGATATTGAAGTATCTATCTCTACTGCCTACTACCGGTAGTTTACTTTCTTCTGCTGCCTTTTGTTTACAAAGCTTTTCTATAGCCAATACTAAAGTATTGAAATTTACAACATAGGAGGCAGATTCCACCAATAAAATCAACCATTTCAAATGGCAAAAAGGCAAAAGTTGCTATTTGTAAACAACTCAATTACATTCTAGCAAGTACAAAGGATCATTAAAGGGGATAACATTGTACAGTACACTGTTCTTTTAACTGTGTATTTAACCCCATTTGTTACTTGCAGGTAATAATGCAATAATACCATGCTCTAACACATAAGAACATTGTTTGCACTTTTGTGCTCCATGAAGGACAATGTAAAAACAGAGGATATTGTTTGGGATTTCCTGTACAGTACATTTCCCTCTATTATCAAGTTTAGCAATGCTTTCATGATATTTACAGGGGAAAAGGTCTACATGTTTAACATGATCTAAAGTACAGTTTCATTCTATGAAACCTAATCTAAATGGTCCTTGAAGTTGGATACGAAGGAACAATTTTACTGGTTAGACTGAAAAGTGAGATAAGGTGGCTGGGGGGGGGGGGGGGGAGTACAGAACTAAAAAAACATAATTTATGTAAGAACTTACCTGATAAATTCATTTCTTTCATATTAGCAAGAGTCCATGAGCTAGTGACGTATGGGATATACATTCCTACCAGGAGGGGCAGAGTTTCCCAAACCTCAAAATGCCTATAAATACACCCCTCACCACACCCACAATTCAGTTTAACGCATAGCCAAGAAGTGGGGTGATAAGAAAAAAGTGTGAAAGCATAAAAAATAAGGAATTGGAATAATTGTGCTTTATACAAAAAAATCATAACCACCACAAAAAAGGGTGGGTCTCATGGACTCTTGCTAATATGAAAGAAATGAATTTATCAGGTAAGTTCTTACATAAATTATGTTTTCTTTCATGTAATTAGCAAGAGTCCATGAGCTAGTGACGTATGGGATAATGACTACCCAAGATGTGGATCTTTCCACGCAAGAGTCACTAGAGAGGGAGGGATAAAATAAAGACAGCCAATTCCGCTGAAAATAATCCACACCCAAAATAAAGTTTAAATCTTATAATGAAAAAAACTGATATTATAAGCAGAAGAATCATACTGAAACAGCTGCCTGAAGTACTTTTCTACCAAAAACAGCTTCAGAAGAAGAAAACACATCAAAATGGTAGAATTTAGTAAAAGTATGCAAAGAAGACCAAGTTGCTGCTTTGCAAATCTGATCAACCGAAGCTTCATTCCTAAACGCCCAGGAAGTAGAAACTGACCTAGTAGAATGAGCTGTAATCCTTTGAGGCAGAGTATTACCCGACTCGACATAAGCATGATGAATCAAAGACTTTAACCAAGACGCCAAAGAAATGGCAGAGGCCTTCTGACCTTTCCTAGAACTGGAAAAGATAACAAATAGACTAGAAGTCTTTCGGAAATTTTTAGTAGCTTCAACATAATATTTCAAATCTCTAACTACATCCAAAGAATGCAACGATCTTTCCTTAGGATTCTTAGGATTAGGACACAATGAAGGAACCACAATTTCTCTACTAATGTTGTTAGAATTCACAACCTTAGGTAAAAATTGAAAAGAAGTTCGCAACACCGCCTTATCCTGATGAAAAATCAGAAAAGGAGACTCAAGAAAGAGCAGATAAATCAGAAACTCTTCTAGCAGAAGAGATGGCCAAAAGAAACAAAACTTTCCAAGAAAGTAATTTAATGTCCAGCGAATGCATAGGTTCAAACGGAGAAGCTTGAAGAGCCCCCAGAAATCTAGAAGATACCCCTGCTTTACGATATCTAAAGCCCAGGAGTCCTGAATGTCTCTTGCCCAAGCCTGAGCGAAGAGACAGCGGATCGGGGGCTACCCCTTCATGCTGTCTTGGTGGCAGCAGCAGGCTTCTTGGCCTGTTTACCTTTGTTCCAAGTCTGGTTAGGTCTCCAGACTGACTTGGATTGAACAAAATTCCCCTCTTGCTTTGCAGCAGGGGAAGAGGTAGAGGGACCTTTGAAGTTTCGAAAGGAACGAAAATTATTTTGTTTGGTCCTCATCTTATTTGTCTTATCCTGAGGAAGGGCATGGCCTTTTCCTCCAGTGATATCTGAAATTATCTCTTTCAGTTCAGGCCCCAATAGGGTCTTACCCTTGAAAGGGATGGCTAAAAGTTTAGATTTTGATGACACATCAGCAGACCAGGACTTAAGCCATAACGCTCTACGCGCTAAAATGGCAAAACCTGAATTCTTTGCCGCTAATTTAGCCAGTTGAAAAGCGGCATCTGTAATGAAAGAATTAGCTAGCTTGAGAGCCCCAATTCTATCCAAAATATCATCTAATGGGGTCTCAACCTGAAGAGCCTCCTCCAGAGCCTCAAACCAAAAAGCAGCTGCAGTAGTTACGGGAACAATGCACGCTATAGGTTGGAGAAGAAAACCCTGATGAACAAATATTTTCTTTAGGAGACCCTCAAATTTTTTATCCATAGGATCTTTGAAAGCACAACTGTCCTCAATAGGTATAGTTGTACGCTTAGCCAGGGTAGAAATAGCTCCCTCCACCTTAGGGACCGTCTGCCACGAGTCCCGCATGGTGTCTGATATGGGAAACATTTTCTTAAAAGTAGGAGGGGGAGCGAACAGAATACCTGGTCTATCCCACTCCTTAGTAACAATGTCCGAAATCCTCTTAGGGACCGGAAAAACATCAGTGTAAGCAGGAACCTCTAGATATCTGTCCATTTTACACAATTTCTCTGGAACTACAATAGGGTCACAATCATCCAGTCTCGCTAAAACCTCCCTGAGCAACAAGCGGAGGTGTTCTAGTTTAAATTATCTGAGTCTGTCTGAGGGAACATCTTCCTGAATCAGAAATATCTCCCTCAGACAGGAAATCCCTCACCCCCAACTCAGAACATTGTGAGGGTACATCGGATATGGCTAATAAAGCGTCAGAGGGCTCAGCATTTGTTCTCACACCAGACCTACTGCGCTTCCCCTGCAACCTAGGCAACTTAGATAAAACCTCAGTGAGGGTAGTATTCATAACTGCAGCCATATCTTGCAGGGTGAAAGAATTAGACGCACTAGAAGTACTTGGCGTCGCTTGTGCGGGCGTTAATGATTGTGACACTTGGGGAGAATTAGATGGCATAACCCGATTCCCTTCTGACTGAGAATCATCCTGCGACATACTTTTAGTAGCTAAAATATGTTCTTTGCAATTTATTGACCTTTCAGTGCATGAGGGACACATTTTAAGTGGGGGTTCCACAATGGCTTCTAAACATATTGAACAATGACTTTCCTCAATGTCAGACATGTTGAACAGGCGAGTAATGACTACCAACAAGCATGAAAACACTTTATTTAGTGAAAAAAACATCTTAAAAAAAAAACAAAACACAGTACTGCGCCTGTAAGAGAAAAAAAAAAAAAAAAGCATACACATTCTGCAAAACTGCTTTAAAATGCTCCAAATTTTTAAAGTTTTTGATAGACTCAATATGAGTAGTTAAGTTTGCCCCACAAGAAAATTTAACATTTAACCCTTTATTGTGCAAACTGGATTGAATTAAGGTCTAAATCCGGAAAAAACACCCCCAGCACCTTGCCACAGCCCTGCTGTGGCGCCTACCTGCCCTCAGGGATAGTAAATGTGGGGTTAAAGCTTCGATTTGGCCCAAAACATCCACAAGGGCCCTCAGGAGTTGGAGCTTGCTGAATTAAAACAACTGCGCATCTGAGGCATGAAAATAAGCCCCGCCCATCTCACTCTATGTCTCTACAGCCTCAAAGAACCGCACCAGAGCGGTTTTAAACTAGCCATGTGGGTTCTGAGACCCAAAAAAATAAGCCAAGTGTACCCTCAATAAAGTTGCCAACAAAAACGTTATTGCCCACAAAACGTTAATAGCACTCCCAGTTCATAAAACGTTTGCCCACAAACATTAAAAAACCAGTGTCAACCATTTTTTAATTGGCCCCTTATGCAAGCTTAGTAATGCCTTTCTATAGCTCTTAGGATTACTGCTTACCCTAACCCTCATGGGGATACTGTCAGCCTTTCAGAAATACACAGTCTCTCCAGAAAAAATGACTGAACATACCTCACTGCTATATAGCATGAAAACGTTCCTCACACTGAAGTTTCCTGTACTCCTCAGCCTCTGTGGGAACAGCACTGGATCTTAATTACAAATGCTAAGATCATCATCCTCCAGGCAGAAGTCTTCATCCATCTGCTGCCTGAGAGTAAATAGTACACACCAGTACCATTTAAAACAAACTCTTGCTTGAAGAAAGTAAAAACTAATATTTTATCACCTCTTTCACTTTACCCTTCCTAGTACTTAGAGTAGGCAAAGAGAATGACTGGGGGGTGGAGCTAAGGGAGGCTATATAGACAGCTTTGCTGTGGTGCTCTTTGCCACTTCCTGTTAGCAGGAGGATAATATCCCACAAGGATGAATCCGTGGACTCGTCGTACCTTATAGAAGAAATAAGGAAGTGTGGTAGGGGAGGAGTAAAAAACAAAAAACTGAGGTATTATATATATATGTTTTATTTGCAAATGAAATTTTTTTTCGAAATATAAACTTAGCGACTTTAATACTTGGATGTTTAGGTATCAATGGGTGTATTGCATTTAGTTAAAATTAACCTTCACTTTAATGGGCGGGCTGGAGTATACTTGTGTATTAGAGAGGATAGGTAGAGGGGAGCGGCGTTGGTGAGAGCTTTGTATGTAATTCTGCTGTGAATGGGGAGCAAATGAAGGGACTCGCAGAGAGGTTCAGCAGATACAGAGCGACGGGAAAGGTGGATTTAGATTACTGAAGAACTGTGCTGCTTCTCCAGAGGGCTGGGAAAAAAGGAAATACCTTTTACAATACAATGTAAAGGCTTAGCTCATAAAAGGCACTGCTCTCTCATCTATACTACTGTATTCCTTTAACACAGATCAGCCTTAAAGGGACAGGCTACTTGAAACATTTTGTTTAAAAAGATAGATAATCCCTTTGTTACCGATTGCTCAGTTTTGCATAACCAACACGGTTATATTAATACACTTTTTACCTCTGTAATTACCTTGTATATAAGCCTCTGCAGACTGTACCCTAATCTAAATGCTTTTTACAAACTTGCATTTTAGCCAAATAGTGCTGGAACCTGCATAAATCCACAGAATTGAGCACAGTGTTATCTATATGGCACACATGAACTATCACTGTCTGGCTGTGAAAAGCTAATAAAATGCACCGAGATAAGAGGCAACCTGTAGGGGCTTAGAAACAGGCAGAGATTTAGAGGTTACAAAGTATATTAATAGAACAATGCTGGTTGTACAAAGCTGGGGGAATGGGTATTAAATATGTTACCTATCTTTTAAAAAAGAACAAAAATCAAGTAGACTGTCCCTTTAAATGGAATATATACAAATATGAAGCTCATGCCCAGGTCACCAGCATTCAGACAGTAGATTATATGATGCAGCTGAAACAATACAGAATACTGCTGGCTATTTCTGAACTTGAGTTCTGGTTACATAAAACCCATGTAAACAAGAAGGTTTAGATAAAATAATGCTCCCAGTGGGGGTCTGTGAAAGAGAGATACTAAAATGTTCATTTTTCATTGTTCTCTATAAGGGCTTGATTTATCAAGCTACGGCAGACAGGAGTGTACATATGCGCCGCTGGCGGACTGAATTTCCCTGGCGGATTTAACATTACACGCTAGCACTATTTTGCACCTGCATGCAATGCTGCCCCCTGCCCGTGCACAGCCAATCACAAGCGGGCAGGTGCTGTCAACCTCCCCAGGGTGGACGAGACTGGGGAGATTGAAATTCTCCACCTAAGATATGGAGAAGTGGCTAGGGAAGTAGCGCTGCTTGATAAATACCGACTGTGAGAACCTGCAGAGAGGGGCGAAGAGCTTGATAAATCGAGCCCTAAGTATTGGCCTTTGAGAAAACAGTTAAAGAAGATAAGGAGGACTTTGTGTAAATAATTAGACAAATAAGATAAAGTATTCTTTCCTTACACTATTAGCCCACAGTATTGGGTTGTGGTTTCAGTTAGTAGAAAAAGTTATTCTGATATTTATAAAAAAATATCCCTAAAGGAACAATTCCCCATACATTTAAATTCTGCAGCTGGTATAAGCAAGTAAATGGAAATTTTATAGTACACTGTCCCTTTAAACTTTTTTTTTTTTTTTTTTTTTTAGACTTGGTCAATGTGTTGTTCTATAGCAAAGCTGCTGTACAAACACACTTGCAAATGGGATGATCTTTAAGCTTCATGGTGATTTCTGTTACAGCCTCTTTTTAACACAGATTTTCTATAGCCAATACTGCCGTATTAAAATTCAGTACAGGTGGCAGTTTCAACAGTCAAAAGCAACAATTTAACGTATAAATAAAAAGGTAAAAGGAGACATTTGTAAAAATGTATTACCTTCCAGCAGGTAAAACTAGAAAACTGGGAACACATTTTACAGTACACTGGCCCTTTAAGTTTGGTCTATTATATTCCTTTAAGTCTCACCTAATACCAGAACATTCATTATTATTAACCTTTTGCAAAAACTTAAATTATGCTTACCTGATCATTTTCTTTTCTTCAGATAGAAAGAGTCCACAGCTGCATTCATTACTTTTGGGAAATAAGAAGCTGGCCACCAGGAGGAGGCAAAGACACCCCAGCCAAAGACTTAAATACTCCTCCCACTTACCTTATCCCCCAGTCATGTTGCTGAGAAACAAGGAACAGTAGAATAAATACCAGGGTGAAAAAGGTGCCAGAAGAATAAAAACTAAGAGACGCCCCACAGAAAAAATATGGGTGGGGAGCTGTGGAGTCTTTCCATCTGAAGATAAGAAAATTATCAGGTAAGCATAATTTAATTTATTTTTCATAAAATGGAGAGAGTCCACAGCTGCATTCATTTTGGGAAAACAATACCCAAGCTATAGAGGACACAGAATGCAAAAACGGGAGGGTACAATAGGCGGCCCATTCTGAGGGCACCAGGCCTGAAAAACCACAACCTAACCAAACCCTGCTGCGTCCGAGCTGGGCAAAAAAACGAAGGAAAAGACCCCAAGGACACGGACCCGCAGATAGTCCTAAAGCCTAACTAGAGACCGCAAAGCAGACTCACTGAGCCAACACCCCTCCAGGAGAACCGTCGCCCACACAACCCTTACTAGTACAGTACCAAATCCACCGAAGGGAGAGGACAAGGGTGAGCCAAAGGGACACCCAAAAGGGTACAGCAAGATCCAATAAAGGAAAAAACCCCTTCAAAAGAAGGCTAAGTCTGCAGAGACCCAAAAGGATCCCGAGAACAAGGGGAGACGACACCCAACCCACAAGTAGCAACAAGGCATCATCAAGGAGAAGAAACATCTCCCAAACATCGTGCAATAGCACGGAAAAAAAGACAGCTGAAGACAAAGTCCTCAAAACATCAGAACTAAGAGACTGAGCAAACAGAATAACAAGTAACAAACTCAGAAGAAACATCCGAGTCTAGTAACACGCTGCCATCCGTAGGAAGACACGGAAAAAACACTATCCATAAGGAAGAAGCAGCCACACAAAATAGACTGCCCACCTCCAAGATATAGATTGTCCAACCTCCAAGACAGAGGACACTCTCCAGGCAATCCAGACCGCCAAGCCTACTCACAGATTTTAAAGGGGGAGAGGCACAGAACCTCTAAATAAAGAAGAAGGTCTACTGTCACCCCCAAGACATGAGGATGAACAACAGATCTCAGATCCTACACCTAGCCGGACCTCCCAGGGAAAAAATACAGAATAACCCAGATAACAAGAGCAAGAAGCCCTTGCAAGTCCCGACCCAAAAGGGAAGAGACCACCCCCTGCAGGAGCCCAATACTCCAAAGAGCTAGGGCCATAAAAGGACACTAGAGCTAACAGACATCTAAGCCACCTTAACATGACTGTGATTGAAAGTTCGACTAATCCCCCTTAAGGGACACAGGTCGTGCTCATTTGAGCCAGCCTGTAACGAAAGGCACAACACTCAGGAACAGTTACACCTGCAGGGAACTGCCCATGCCCTCCTGTGGCCGAGAGACCTGGGGCAATCGGGCACGAACACAATCGCAAAGAAACATCTGGACTTTGTAGACGCGCAAGCGCCAAAATTATATAAATGCAAAAACGTGCCACAATCGTGGGGGGGGGGGGGTGAACAATCCACCCTCCAAGGAGGAAAAAAACATAACCTGGGTTACCTGCATGTGTAGTAGTAGGGATCGGTAGGGAACTCGCCTCCCGGAGGACAGGACCCCACGAGGCTCAGCAGTCCCTTGAATCCCCGAGCAACAAGGCGCTCTAGAACGGCCTAAAGAACATAACTGACTGACCTGAGTCAACAGGGGCCAATTCGCATTTGTCACAGGACGAAGAATATGAATCAGAAAGTTGAACAATTTCAACATCAGCATCCTCCATAGCTGGATAAAGGATACCAAAAAAAAATGGACTAAATATAAAACAATTTAAACGGCAACTGACACCCACAAAGGCAGGGGCACTCACCACCTCCTACGAACCAGACACTAGGGGGCCAGACCGTAAGGCCACATCACTTTGAAAGGCCGTTATGTTTCAAAGCCACAAGCCCAGTTAACACTACACAAAAGCATTTCCCATTTCGAAGAGTACTACCCTTCATAAAAGACAAAAGCAAACTTATGACACTTCTCTGCCAACCTCCTGGGACGAAAGGCAAAGAATGACTGGGGGATGAGGGAAGTGGGAGGAGTATTTAAGCCTTTGGCTGGGGTGTCTTTGCATCCTCCTGGTGGCCAGGTTCTTATTTCCCAAAAGTAATGAATGCAGCTGTGGACTCTTTCCATTTATGAAGAAAACAGAATACATCCGATTTCAGGTACACTCTTCAACACCAAACTAAACACGTTACTAAATGCACCTGTTATTTTCTCATACCTACCAACATTTCAAAATTCAAAAGAGGGACACCCGAACCCATTTTCCACAGGGAATCTAACAGGTATCTAACCCTGTGAGAGCAAAGCCAGCTGCTTCTGAGTATGGGCCCAATAGAATTAAAAAAAAAACAAACAAAAAAATTTTTTATTTTTTTTAATGCTTGGGGCAAAATCGGGACAGATGGCTAGCAACCCGGGACAGGGGGACAGACCGCTAAAATCGGGACTGTCCCGCAAAAATCGGGACAGTTGGGGGGGTATGTTTTCTCTGTACACATGGTCATCTGTAGTCTTTCTGCAACACACACTTACTAAAAAAAAAAAAAAAGTTAACCAAGATTGTGTTTGTATCATTTTTATTTAAATTGCCCATTGAAAAGTTTTCTGAACTGTAGTTGGCTCTCTCAGATACCTTATGTATGTGTTCCATCCACCCGTTTGATGAGCTTTAAAAGATATTTCAATATGTGAACAAAAACCACACACGTTTGCTTGTTATTTATAGGGGGGGTATGATATGAACATTTCTTTAAAAATGTCAATATTTCTGCAGCTCAGAGGTGCGGAGTACTGACACAGCAACACGTATTATCACATCCGTGGGTTTCCATATCCAGGGCTCACACTTGCAGGTTACACAGGTGCCAAGTTGTGTGGGAAGTGAGAACTATGATAAAACAGTGATTCACACCATGTTTCAACGGATGTTGTGGTGCCCTACGGTGAAACAGATTTCTCTCTCACTCTACCCTTAATACCAGCCTGGAATGAAAGCGATCGGCCCGTCACCCCTCCTTACTAGATTACTCACTCTTCAGTCCAACTCATGTTTTTCCTGCCTAATCGTACTTAGTCATAAATCTATCCTAAATCTGACTTTCTTCAATAACCCATCTAATACCATTTATAGGAGTACATAGCACTTGCCCATTTTTCCTGTATAGTGGGTGCGACAAATCCCTGGAGCCAGAACGCCTCATTTCCAAATATTTCAAGATATTGGGTGATAAAGGCTTTTCAAAACTTTATACAGATTGCCCATTAAAAAAAAAAAAAAAAAATTGCATTTCCAAGAAATACAGAATATTTAGATGCTTAAAGGGACAGTCTACACCAGAATTTTTATTGTTTTAAAAGACAGATAATCCCTTTATTACCCATTTCCCAGTTTTGCATAACCAACACAGTTATAATAATATACTTTTAACCTCTGTGATTATCTTGTATCTAAGCCTCTGCAAACTGCCCCTTTTTTCAGTTCTTTTGACAGACTTGCAGTCTAGCCAATCAGTGCCAGCTCCCAGATTACTTCACGTGCACGAGCACAGTGTTATCTATATGAAATATGTGAACTAACACCCTCTAGTGGTGAAAAACTGTTAAAATGCATTCTGAAAGAGGTGGGCTTCAAGGTCTAAGAAATTAGCATATGAACCTCCTAGGTTAAGCTTTCAACTAAGAATACCAAGAGAACAAAGCAAAATTGGTGATAAAAGTAAATTGGAAAATTGTTTAAAATTACATGCTCTATCTGAATCATGAAAGTTTATTTTGGCCTAGACTGTCCCTTTAAAGTGACATGAAACAAAATATTTAAATTATATAAACAAAACAACTGTTCAATTTACTTTTATCTAATGTGCTTCCTTATCTTTATAAAGCAGCAGCAACACACTGCTGGGAGCTAACTGAATGCATTGAGTTAGGCAATACACGAGGCATATATGTGCAGCCACCAATCAGCAGCTCCTGAGCCTACCCAAGTATGCTTTTCAACAAAAGGATATCAAGAAAGAAAACAAAATACAGAATAGAAGTAAATTGGAACGATGCTATAAATCACACACACTATCTGAATCATGAAAGAAAAACATTGGGGTTTTATGACCCTTTAAAGAGACATGAAACCAAAATGTTTCTTTCATGACTCAGAGCATACAATTTTAAAACAACTTCCCAATTGACTTCTGTTATCCAATTTGCTTCATTTCCTTGGAATCCTTTGCTGAAAATCATTCCAATGTAGGCTCAGGAGCATCAATGCACTACTCAGCGCTAATGATCAGTGCCTACACATAAATGCCTCGTCATTGGCTTACCCAATGTTTTCAGCTAGCTCCCAGTAGTGCACTACTGCTTCTTCAACAAAGGATATTAAGAAATTAAGCAAATTTAATAAATTAAAGGGACAGTGCACTTATCCTAATCGCTTATGTTTAGTTTACCCAGTATATCTGGGTGCGATTTATTTAAAATAAAATATATATATGTAACAAATTTTAGCTCCCTTACAAGATCCTAAATCTTCCAATGCAAAAGTCTTAAAGGGACATTCCAGTCAAAATATAAATGCACATAGATTTATTGCATCTTTGAATAGAAGCATATTTATAATATACATGTATTGGCAAAAATGCTTCTATTAAGAGTTATCACTGTTTTTCGTGGTAACATTTTTCTCTGCACATGCATGTGAAGCATAGCTAGATATTTTCACTGCACCCACATTTTAAATAAAGCAACTGCTCAGATCATCAGTGGGGCTTGTATCATGTCAGCAATTAACAAATTGAGTCATTACCAGATGGAACAAGCACCCTAGGCTCTCCAAACAAGTGTTTGGTTTAAAATGCTGGTGCACGCTTTTGAAACAGCTATAGCTTTTATTAGAAGCATTTTTGCCAAGGCATGTATATTACAAAATTGCTTCTGTTCAATACAGAAATGCACCTATGTGGTTTTAAATTTTGGCTGGAATATCCCTTTAAGTCTAATACTGCTCGCTCCCTGTATGTCAATTGTCATTGCACATGTGCAGGTTGCGATTATGTGAAAATTGCTGATCTCGACAAGCTGGTAGCACATATTGCAATCTAATGCTTTTATAGTGTAAGCCTACAAAACGGGGACAGTAAACAACTTGAAGTAATCAAATTGATCCGTGTTTCTGTACACGCTCTAACATCAACTAGCACACACCGGATCGCTATTAATACAAACAATACAAACTCCGTAATTGGCATTTGTATCAAGTTTACATTGATCATACTTTTTGTACAACTATACTGAGTATATAATATTACTACGTTCCCGGTGATATGCGCACAGTGCGTGCTCTCATAGGAACTAGTACACACACAGGAGCGCAAACACGTCCAGCAACACAGATCAAGATGATCAATTCAGGCTTAAAGTACTAAACAGCTTGATCTGTGTTGCTAAATTAGTTTGCGCTCCTGCGCTCATGAGAGCGTGCCCTGAACATAGTAATATTATATACCAATTATAGTTGTACAAAAATAATAATCATCTGACAATGTAATCTTAATACAAAGCCATTTACCGCTGTGTTTTTACTAGTAGGTGTTGTGCATTATTTAGCATTTCATATCAGACTGGCTGGGGGTGAGATCTCTATATATTTATTAATTATTGGTAATCCAATCTTTTATTTACATTGTGACTTATTCTTTGACTCAACTATTCCCTTCACAATGTCCCTTTAATTGGAAAGTTGTTTAAAATTGAATGCATCTGATTATGAAAATAACAAAACTGGGTTTGATGTCCCTTTAAAAAGGGATAGGAAATTAAAAATTAAGCTTACATGATTCAGAACGTTCATGCAATTTTAAGATACTTTTAACTTTAATTCTGTTATTACATTTACTTTGTTCTCTTGTAATTCCTTTGTTGAAAGCATAAATGCCATTACTAAGCAACAGCAATGTACTACTGGGAGCTAGCAGGTGATTGTTGGCTACACACATTGTCTCTTGTCATTGGCTCACCAGACGTGTTTGGCTAGCTCCCAGTAGTGCATTACTGCCCTGGAGCTGACTTTTCAAGGGTTAAATAGAGTTGTATGCAAACAATTGTGCAATAATAAAATCCTCTAACATTACATCATTTTATTTCTGCACTTTTAAGAGTATAGATCTATCGTTCCTGATATCCCCCAAGTATAAAGTGCCTCTATAAATTCTATATATATACACACTTATATATACATATATACACACACATACATATATATACATATATATATACATATATATACATATATATATATATATATATATATATATATATATATATATATATATATATATATATATATATGTATGTGTATATATATATATATATATATATACACATACACATACATATACATACACACACCTATATAAGGGGATAAAAAAAAAATCACTAAAAAAGAAAAAAAGTTATTAGGTCTACCAATGTAATAGAGATAGTCTACACCAGAATATTTATTGTTTTAAAAAGATAGATAATCCCTTTATTACCCATTCCCTAGTTTTGCACGACAAACAGTTATATTAATCAACTTTTTACCTCTGTGATTATCTTGTATTTAAGCCTCTGCAAACTGCCCTTTATTTCAGTTCTTTTGACAGACTTGCATTAGCCAATCAGTGCTGCCTTCTAAAACTCCATGTGCGTGAGCACAGTGTTATCTATATGAAACACATGAACTAACACCCTCTAGTGGTGAAAAAATGTCAAAATGCCCTGAGATGAGAGGTGGCCTTTAAGGGCTTAGAAATTAGCATATGAACCTCCTAGGTTAGCTTTCAACTAAGAATACCAACAGAACAAAGCAAAATTGGTGATAGATGTAAATTTGAACATTGTTTAAAATTACCTGCCCTATCTGAATATTGAAAGTTTGTTTTGGACTAGACTGTCCCTTTAAAGACAGGAAAAAGTAAAATGTTTAACTCTTTCACTGCAATTTCTCACTTGTCCTGGACTAGTGGAAATTTCAAGCAGCACGTGTCAGTGAGTGTGTGTGCTTTTATTTTTTTCCTGGAGTCTGCTATAGGCTCTTCCCTTACATTCCTTGAACAGCCTAACTTATTATATGTGCACCTGCTCATTCTTACTCACCAAAAGGTGCCCCCTCACCCATTTCAAGCATTTTATTAATTTAGAAGATAATATTGGCATCTATTCAAAATCAAAAGAACCAGTTGGTTCACTTGAAACATACTTGAAATTCAGGAGCTAGTACTCAAAATCAAGTGAAATGACAAAAAAAACTTTAAGCGTTTCTCATGATAAATGTAACTTCACCAATCTATTTAGCCAATCACAAGAGACAAATGTGTGCAGGCACCAATTAGCAGCAGCTCCCACTAGTGTAGGCTATGTGCGCATTCATTTTTTAACAAGGGATACTAAGAGAACAAAGCACATTTGAAGATAGAAGTGAATTTAAAAGTGTCTTAAAATGACATGCTCTATCTGAATCATGCAAGTTTTATTTTGACTTTCCTATCCCTTTAACTATAATATGATGCACAGAAATAGGCCTCATGCAGTATTATTGTTTACAAAGTGTTGGGGGGGGGGTCTTAAAAAAAAAAAAACACAAACTCAAGAACTAGATGCCAGGCAGCATGTGAGCAAGCATAGTGAAATCTTCTGAGGTGCCCTAAGCATATGTGTGCGTCCTCTCACCACACCATAGCAGCAGTTCTTTATGCCAACTGGCAAGGAGAGGCAGATACACAGCACAAGTGTGTGCCAGGTCCTAGCTGCTAGTGGAGGAGGGAGAGCTGGAAACCAAGCTTTATACTTCTAATACCAGAACATAAAGTATTCAATGCGCCTTCTAAACCACAGAGGTTATCTGCTTATTTATACAACTAGAGCTGTACATGTGCTGGCGTAACTATGCAAAACAATCGCTTATTCCCAGAAATGCATAGAGAAGTCAACCTATGGAATAACAATGAGTATCAGTGTGTCCTAAGCTGACTCTCAAATACTGTGGTAACTCTGAAGGAACTGGCAGGTAAAGACCTTGATGTTCATGGGGCACTTTACGTTAATCAGCATATATGTTGTTTATATTATATTAAAGGGGCTGGCATTAAATCAATAACTTCCATTAAAAAAAAAAAAAAAAAAACTTTTCCTAAACTTTTTTTTCTAAACAAAACTCTTGCCTTCCATATCAAGTGCCATTTTGGCTTTTAAAAAGAAGCTTGCACAAATACAGCCAATTAGGGGCTCCCGTTTGCTCAAGAGGAGGCCTGATACACTACTGCACATACACACACCTTGCACATGACATCTTGATAAGGGCTAAATAAAGAACCCATACAAAATGAACACACCAGTCCCTTAAAAAGGGACATAAAATTGAAAAACAATAATAAAAGAAAACGCTCTGTGTTACATGCAAGGAATAGTAAAATAATAAAAATGCTCCCTGCAATGCACCACTGGGAGCTAGCTGAGCACATCTGGTGAGCCAGATGCAACTGTGTGTAGCCACCAATGACATTGCTACTCCTGAGCCTACTTAAGTATAATTTTTAACAAAGAATATCAAGAGAGCGTAATACATTTGATAAGTAAACCAAAAAGTGTCTTAAAGTGAATGTAAATTTTGATGCTAAAGTGCCCGGTTTTTAAAACTTCGATTAAAAACAGGGGCACTTTAATTCATCAAAATTTTCATTTCACTCCTGTTGTGAAAAAAAAAATTAACTTTTAATCTTCACAGCAGCTCCAGCTTCCTCCACCCGTTTCAAAGCCTCTTCCTGAGTCTAAAATGAGGCATCCAGCTTCCGCCAATCACAGCAGTGAATCAGACACTGAATCCCCCGGGGGGAAGCTGTGATTGGAGGATGACCTATCAATCATTTCTGACATCAGACAGCTGGAGCTGCTGTGAAGTTTAAAAGGTAAGTTTTTTCACAACAGGAGTGAAATGTAAATTTTGATGCTATACTTTGGGACCTCCTATATATCCTACATCCTATATGGAATCACTTAAAATCTAGCCTCTTTCCTAAGCAAAGCAGGTCAATTAATAAACACTGATTCCTGAGAAGGTTACAATTCTAAAAAAAATAATGGTCCTCCTATTCTGCAAGATATTCCTAACATAAGTGAGATAGTCCCTGCAACATAGCTTGTAAGGCGATGTATTTATCATATGCTTTTCTTATGGTAAAAAAACTGTTGGTTGGTCTTGAGGTAGCAGAAGTATAATGAGCTTCACATATTGGAGAAAATCATAACTCAATAATTTAGGCCAATACCTATGAGTATTTGGTGCTACATTCTATAATAAATCCCCTTACACTTTTGTACACTGCCAATTAAGCAAGATCTCCTTAATCTGTCATTTAAAAGTTGATGCTAGGATATATTCATCGTATTTACACTAAAATATATATATATATTCATAGTTGATGTATACCAATAGCGTTTTTGATGTTTTATACTAAAGTAAAAGCAGAAAACAAGGTTATTCAGTTGAGATCCAAAAGTGGTCTCCTTAGTTGGTACTTACCTCCAATAACGCCTTCACCTAGAGTGGAGGTCCAAAAGTGGCCTCATCTATCATTTTGGAGGCAATATAGAAGATTTGGTGTACTAGCTGCATATTGTGCCCTTTTCTTTGTACCTTTCTATGGAATGCATATAACTAACCACAATATTGTATCTTATGTTATCTTTATTCCAAGTTTTTTTTTATGATGTCACTTTATTGTATATTCCATGTAAACCTTATAGTAAATCTCAAATAAAAATTACTTTAAAAAAAAATTAATTAAAAAGGGACATGAAACCCATTTTTTTTTCTCTTTCTTGATTTAGGTACAACATGCAATTTTAAACAACATTCCAGTTTACTTCTATTATCAAATTTGCTTCATTCTCTTGGTATCATTTGTTGAACGGGCAGCAATGCACTACTGGTTTCTAACTGAACACATGGTTGAGCCAATGACAATCGGTATATATTTATGCAGCCACCAATCAGCAGCTAGAACCTAGGTTCTTTGCTGCTCCTGAGCTTTCCTAGATAAACCTTTCAGCAAAGGATAACAAGTGAAGGGAGCAAATTAAATAATAGAAGTAAATTGGAAAGTTGTTTAATATTGTATGCTCTGTCTAAATCATGAAAGGGAAGATAACGAATAACTTCCAAGTCTCTTTAAATGGACAGTATGCACCAATTTTCATATAACTGCATGTAATAGACACTACTATAAAATAGCATATGCTCAGATACTGATCTAAAAATCCAGTATAAAACATTTTAAAATCTTTCTTAAAAGCCAATAGGCTCGAACAAACACATAGCAAAATAAAATGAAGTACACATGCATATACGTAATAGTTTTGGGGGGGGGGGGGGGGGAATATTCCCTGCAGTACAAAATATAAAGAAACTATGAAACAGGTGTTTTGCATGGAAATGGAGATCATAGGAAATGGGAGTTCATTAGCATATCAATACCCAGACTTGATTACCTACAAAAGGAGAAAATAAATGTTATTGGATTTTGTACTAGAAGAAGATTACTTTTTTTTTTTTTATGACCTCTTACAGAACGTTGGTGCAATAGACTCATAATTATCTTATCTATGTGCATTGTCAGCCTAGAAAATGTAACAGTGCAACACATAGATGATCACTGTATTAAAAGGGACAGTCAACAACAAAAATTGTTAGTTTAAAAAGATAGATAATGCCTTTTACTACCCATTCCCCAGCTTTGCATAACCAACACAGTTCTATTAATATTCTTTATAACATTTAAACCTCTACATTTCTGCCTGTTTCTAAACCACTACAGACAGCTTCTTACCACATGCTTTTTTATTTGCTTTTCACAACAGGAGACTAGGTCATGTGGGCCACATAAATAACATTGTGCTCTCTCCCATGGAGTTGTGCATTAACCAGTACTAATTGGCTAAAATGCAAGTCAATAGATAATAAATACCCATGTTATAAGGGGGCTGTCAGAAGAGGCTTAAAGGTAAATTTATCATGGTGTGGACAGACATGATCTGCTATAGCGAATCATGTCCGCCACACATCGATAAATGAGAACTGCTGGTGCAAAACCGCACCCTGCAGATTCGCGGCCGCTAGCAGGGGGTGTCAATCAACCCGATCGTATTCGATCGGGCTGATTGCTGTACGCCACCTCAGAGGTGGCGGACGAGTTAAGGAGCAGCTGCTTCTTAACTTCCGCTTCAGGCGGAACTGAAGCAGAGTGGGTCGGAAGCAGCATCCGCTGCTTTATAAAAAGACCCCTCAGATACAAGGTAATCACAGAGGTAAAAAGTATATCAATATAACTGTGTTGGTTATGCAAAACTAGGGAATGGGTAATAAAGGGATTATCTATCTTTTTAATCAATAAAAAAAATTTAAATTGACTGTCCCTTTAACCGCAAGTGGCTTTTTCATACCAGCTTTAAAACCAATATGTACCACAGCCTGGTTAGGTTTGATATACCTTGAAAAGGAGTAGCATGTTTAGCAGTGCTTAGACTGCAAGACCACACAATAAAACAGACCAAATCATGCAATTCTACTACTCTACATACATTTGATTGTCAAATTAAAGTGTGAGTTTGTACAGAATACCAGATTCCAAATGTATTATGAGCCTATGTGTATGTCAAAAACAGAAGCGGTTCCACTCGCTGTAATAATTGGTCTTTAAAAACACCTGTTCGTGTAAAGTGCTGCACATATATGCTTGCAAGTTGCAATATAAACCTACTAATTTTACTGTACAGAAAAGTAACTCACAGGCATGGAGAGAAATCACTTCATAAGCGTATCTCTCTATATTTACCCAAAATCCTCTTTATCTCATCTTTCTATATACAGCGAGACAAATACTCAGGGCCTGATAATCACAAATTCTCCAGCAGAGAAAAATTATGAAAATATAATGTAATGCGTCTCGCCTTCATTCATACATACATATATATACATATATATACATATATATATATATATATATATATATATATATATATATATATCTTCTTTTGGTAATCTCGCTATAGCAGAGAGCATTAGATCAAGCTTTAGTGAGAGATCCCATACTCAAATAAGTATCCGTTTCTTTTTTTTTTTTTTTTTTTTTTAAATATCAGTTTCAAAATTGAAACTGCTATCATGAGGCAAAACAATGAAAACCAGTAAATTCTCACATTATGCAATATGCAAAACAGGAACTTCAGTTTAAAAAACAAAACAACATTGAGTGCTGAATAAGCAGGGTTTTTTTCTAATTACACTTGTGCACGACTGCCGCTGTGTATTGTAAGCCAGTTAGCATTAGTGCCCCATTACACATCAAAGGGACAATGTACTGTGATTGTTCCCCCCCTTTCCTTTGCATTTTCTGCACCTTCCTCTAATTATGGGTGCTGCCATTTTGCAACCTAGGTTTCATTGCCGGTATCTAAAAGGAGAGGTGTAGCTCCCTTAAAGGGACATAATACTCATATGCTAAATCACTTGAAACTGATGCAGTATAACTGTAAAAAGCTGACAGGAAAATATCACCTGAGCATCTCTATGTAAAAAAGGAAGATATTTTACCTCACAACTTCCTCAGCTCAGCAGAGTAAGTTCTGTATAAAAAGTTATACTTCAGCTGTTGCTCAGCTGTAGGTAAAAAAAAAAAAAAAAAAAAAAAAAAAAAAAAACAGCAGCCAATCAGCATCAACAGTGCTGAGGTCATGAACTCTTACTGTGATCTCATGAGATTTGACTTAACTCTCATGAGATTTCATAGTAAACTTCCTTTAAACTGAATAGGGAAATAACATGAGAGTGCACGAGGCTCAACCCCTTAGCTGTCCTGGGACAGACATACTGATTTGCTGCTTAGAAGTCCTTTACAATGGGATGTGGCTACTGAGGAACTTTTGAGGTAAAATATCTTTCTTTTTTACATAGAGATATTCAGGTGATATTTTCTAGTCCGCTTTTTACAGCTATGCTGCATCACTTTCAAGTGCTTAAACATTTGGGTATTATGGCCCTTTAACCTTGTTTTGACACTTGGAATAGCTGTTTTAGCCTGTTGCATCCCCACCTACACAGAATAGTTAAATAATTAACCCCTTAACATCAGCTGAGGTAACCTGCACATTGGCTGTCATTTTCACTGCAAGGTATCAACTGTGCCGTTCGACAGTGGCGAGAGCTTACTATTGCCGGATGTCTCCTGGATGGAGGCATATAGTAGCAGAGTGTCTCATCGCTTAAAAGCTACTAGCCCAAAGGGAAAACAGTAGCACAGTGTCTCAACAGGTTAAAAGCTACTAGCCCAAAGGGAAAAGTTAGTCCACCCAATGTTAAAAATAGGATCAGGTCCGACAGACATTTGATTATATATATATATATAATGAAGATTAACCCTTTAGGCTGTCAGTAACACACATAAAACAGTGTTAATTAACACATTGATTGTCATTAATATACAGAGCCCAAACTGACTGTGGTCTGTGAGCTTCTCTGGCAGCCAATGAGTAAGTGAGGCTTTGCTCTCAGGGTCTACATCTCTGCTACTACCCACAGCAACAACATCATTCTACTTGGGTAACAGGGAAAAAAAAACAAAAAAAAAACACATCACGTCTTTTGAACTGCAACTTTTTTTTTATACTACTGAGGTATGCTGGGAATGTAGTTCTCAGGTGTGTCCTAGAGGAGAGGCGGTAGGCTACCCAGTGCACATGCAAGCAGTAACACTGTGCTGCAGGCGGTTGTAAGCAGTATGATAGTAGCTTCAGGACTCACAAAGCTACGCGGAGCCGTTTCTGACGTGCTGTGGGCGCCCTGTGAAATATGGGGTTTTCAAGCCTGGTATTAGAAGTCTATTGAATAGCTCTGGAATCCACTGACCAACTGCTTAAGTTGTCCTTAAAAACAAAAAATCGATAGTAAAAGTAAAAGTAAAAGTTTTCAGAGGTGTTCAAAAGGCTACATGTGTGGCAGAGGAATACAATATTAACAAGCTGTATATTATGGTTTAAATTAAAATGCAATTCCTAATTGAGGGTGTGGGTTTGTGCTTGAGCAGTTTACTACTATAGTACCTTTATTATGTTGTGGAATATAAATGTTATGCTAAAGAAAAATAAATACAGTTGAACAATTCACATTATTTATTACTTGCCCCTAAAATAAATATATATTTATTTATACACACACACTTCTCCACAGAAAACATATTGATTTATGATCATTTGAGCAACAAATATTGGGGGGGGGGGGGGGTAATATTAACTAATTTGAGCTTAATATTAACTTAAATTTTAGCCAGGTGATGTGCCCGATAAAGAGGTCCTAGGAAGAAAAATGATTTTATTTTATTTTTTTAAATACAGTATTTGAAGGAAAAAAATTAAGATTTTATAAAATCCTAATTTATAGCCTGATTGTACATTTTTATTTGAAATATAGCAGCCAGTCACTTTTGTTTAAAGTTATATAAAAAACTTAAAAGGGACATGAAACCCAAAAACTTTTTCAGGATTCAAATAGAGAATACAATTTTAATCAACTTTCCAGTTTACCTCTATTATTTAATTTGCTTCCTTCTCTTGTTATCCTTTGCTGAAATGTTTATCTAGGAAAGCTCTGGAGCAGCAAAGAACCTAGGTTGTAGCTGCTGATTGGTGGATGCATATAAATATCGATTGTCATTGGCTCACCCATTTGTTCAGTTAGAAACCAGTAGTGCATTGGCTGCTCCTTCAACAAATACCAAGAATGAAACAAATTAGATAATAGAAGTAAATTAGAAAGTTGTTTCAAATTGTATTCTCTACCTCAGTGCTTTCCAAACTGTGTGTCTTGACACAGTGTTGGCGGCAGTGTGTAGGTGTGTCCCTGTTTCAGCACAATTTTTTTTGAATTTAAAATAATTTTTACTTTTTTTTTTTGGTTTTCTAACTTTCCGTCTGCCTGCTGCGCATATCATGTGGTTGACACGCGATTGATACCTAGTGGGTCACAGATCATCTTAACCTATTGGCGCAGCTTAGCGGGAACTGAAACTATTCCCATTGGCTGCACGTGTAGACACCTCAATCAGCTTGTGACTGCACGTGTAGTCAGTGAGTGGGACAGCAGTGCGTTTGCAGCGCGGGCAGTAGTCAGCCGGACTCACGGAGCTCTGAGGGCATCAGCTTAATTGCTGAGCTGAAGTCAGAAGTCAAAGTGTTGGGGGGTTTTTGCAGCTAGCTCCCAGTAGTGCATTGCTGCTCCTGCTCCTGCTCTTGATATATATAGATAGGAAGTGGAAGCTTAAACATGCTTGATGATAAAATGCGAGTGTCTAAATCTAATATTCCACCAACCTCATACATCCCATTACAATAGTAAGTAGCTATTGGTGTTATTAAACATTTTGTAATTCTTGCACATACTTACTGTTACTATTTTGTTATATAATTTATGTGTGTCCAGATCTCTTAAAAAGGACCAGTCAACACATTAGATTTGCATAATCAACAAATGCAAGATAACAAGACAATGCAATAGCACTTAGTCTGAACTTCAAATGAGTAGTAGATTTTTTAATAACACATTTCAAAGTTATGTATATTTCCACTCCCCTTGTACCATGTGATAGCAATCAGCCAATAACAAATGCATATACGTATAGTCTGAATTCTTGCACATGCTCAGTAGGATCTGGTGACTCAAAAATTGTAAATATAAAAGACTGTGCACATTTTTTTTAATGGAAGTAAATTGGAAAGTTGTTTAAAATTACATGATGTATCTGAATTATGAAAATTTAATTTAACCCGAGTGTCCCTTTGAAACAAGTTAGTTTCACCTCCTGTTTGCTAGTATAACTGAATTACTGTGTCGCAAAATAATGCAGGTGTAAAAAGTGTGTCACCAACATGAAAAGTTTGGAAAGCTCTGCTCTATCTGAATCATAAAATACTTTTTTGGGGTTTCATGTCCCTTTAATCAAACACATTAGAAGCTTCAGCTAGAAGAAAATTCTAGAAACACTGATTTGTTCAAAACCCCCAAAAAAAAAAAAAAAAAAAAAAAAAAAAAACACACAACATATTTAAAGTCCTAAAAAATGTACCAGATTAGATGGGCAATTATATATTTTAACTAGTTAAAATGAAAATAACGTGAATGTCAATTTTGATGCCAAAGTGCCCGGTTTTTAAAAATTTGATTAAAAACAGGGGCACTTTAATTCATCAAAATTTAGATTTCACTCGTGTTGTGAAAAAATACTTACCTTTTAATATTGACAGCAGCTCCACCTTCCGCCGGTCGTTGCAAGCCATTTCTGACGTCAGAAATGGATAGGTCATCCTCCAATCACGGCTTCCCTCCAGGGGAATCAGTGTCTGATTCAACGCCGTGATTGGAGGAAGCCAGATTCCTCATTTTAGACCCAGGAAGAGGCTTTGCGACGGGCAGAGGAAGCCGGAGCTGCTGTGAAGTTTAAAAGGTAAGTTTTTTTCACAACAGGAGTGAAATGTAAATATTGATGAATTAAAAGGGACAGTCTAGGCCAAAATAAACTGTCATGATTCAGATAGGGCATGTAATTTTAAACAATTTTCCAATTTACTTTTATCACCAATTTTGCTTTGTTCTTTCGGTATTCTTAGTTGAAAGCTTAATCTAGGAGGTCCATATGCTAATATCTTAGACCTTGAAAGCCACCTCTTTTCAGAAAGCATTTTAAAAGTTTTTCACCACTAGAGGGTGTTAGTTCATGTGTTTCATATAGATAATACTGTGCTCGTGCACGTGAAGTTATCTGGGAGCAGGCACTGATTGGCTAAACTGCAAGTCTGTCAAAAGAACTGAAATAAAGGGGCAGTTTGCAGAGGCTTAGATACAAGATAATCACAGAGGTTAAAAGTATATTAATATAACTGTGTTGGTTATGCAAAACTGGGGAATGGGTAATAAAGGGATTATCTTTTAAAACAATAAAAATTCTGGTGTAGACTGTCCCTTTAAAGTTCCCCCTTAAAACAGACACTTTAGCATCAAAATTGACACTCACTTTAAACACCTCAATATATAAATAAAAATGGTTTAATTACATGCAGTAAAAAACAACATAAAAGTGTAGACACTGCTATATTCCACACAGTCTCACTTTAATAAGCCATTTATAACCATTTCTAGACGGCCTCAGTGTAACCCAAGTTACAATATGGCAGGGTCCACTGCTTAATGAACATTAACTTTACCCTTATTTTTTTCAATATTTAAATTAATATAATTTTTAAAAATACATGTACAAGTTATTCTCAGGCTAATCTTTGCTCTGAACACATCATTCAAGCAATGGTTTATTTAGTGTTTAAAGTGAAGGTCCATTTTGATGAATTAGTGCCCGTTTTTTAATAAACCTATTAAAAACAAGGGCACTTTAATTCATTAAAATTGACATTTCCCTGTTTTCTTCAAAAACTTAACTTTTAATCCTGAATGCCGCTCCAGCCCCGGCTGAATGCCGCTCCGGCCCCGGCTGTCGGAAGCCTCTGCAGTTGTCAGAAATGACGAATCAGGCTTCCTCCAATCACAGCTTCCCCCGGGGGAATCTTGGCCTGATGCAACGCTGTGATTGGAGGAAGCCCGATTCGTCATTTTGGACCCGTGAAGACAGCTTGCGACGGGCAGAGGAAGTGCTGGAGCGGCTGCCAGGATTAAAAGGTAAGTTTTTGAAGAAAACAGTGAAATGTCAATTTTGATAAATTAAAGTGCCCTTGTTTTTAATAGGTTTATTAAAAACCGGGCACTAATTCATCAAAATGGACCTTCACTTTAATGTCCCACAAAGCTACTTTCAGACAGGTGACATGGAACCAACACTTCTCAAAAGGCTACACAGGTTACCAAATCCTCATAAAAGTAACATTTTACATTTATAAATAAACAGAAAATAGTTTATATCTATTGTGCAGAGGGGAGATGATTGGTTACTGTGGATATGTAATATGGAGCCTCAATGAGAGCAAAATGCTGTACACTCTTTCCTTCTGGGGAAGGATAATGGCTGCAGTAGAAGCCATCAAGGCCACACATACCACCATAGGGATGCCTATTACACATTACTAAGTTACAGTGAGCAAAAACTGTTTGACAGCCACGTTCATTAATGATTGTTACGAAAGTGATATTGCCAGCAACACAGTTTAAATCAGCAAATCCATAACGGCACAATGGCTGCCACTGCTGGCTTTAAGATCAGGTCAAGTGCAGAAACTCACTGACCAGTAACAACTGATTATCATATCAGACAAGACTGTGGAGAAGTGTCCTGTCTGGTACTAAACTGCCGATTTCGTTTTCTCCTCCTTCCTTTTTATTGCATGCACCGTCATTACATAAAGTATTTAGACTTTGCTTGGATAAGGACCCAGGGTTAGGAAGTGCACCTGAATTAATGTTCTACTTCAAGCAATTTAATCAAGTATGTCTGTCACTAACAGCCTAAGAAATGTCCCTCTTTTTGTTAAGCAAAGCACTCTTGAAATGCTAATATGATATTTTCCCACACAACTATTGCAGTGATCTAGTTTGTAGATCACTTTATTTTCTGGCACTGATTAAAAGAATTGGCCATAATTTAGTATGCATGTGGCTAGAGCAGGATTTGCCAAAACCAGGGATTTACAGATGAAAAATCACTGCTGGTTCTTCAGTGTGATAGAATGTGTGTCAGCCATTGTATACTACGGGAAAGGATTGGAGAATTGCACTGTTATCCATGTATAGACAGAAACAATGAAGACGTTTCTGCAGCATAAGTGTTTGTGTACAGCGGTAAGCATGAATGCACAAAGTAAGCCCAAAAGCCTGCAATACCTGAGTGTTTATAAAGAAAGAGTATTTTTCTACATAATTTATGTGTATACAGAGAGAGGCCACAAGTGTTCATTTGGTTTTTTAAGTTTGTGTGTGAATAGAGAGGCTATCAATGTGCGTTTTCTGCAGGGTATGTGTGTACATAGAGAGTCCATAACGTCTGCTCTGCAGTGGGTGTATATAAGGGGGTTAGGAATGAAGGTGAATGGGATGAGGTGTCACAGCTGTCAGGAGTGAAAGTAAAAAGATCTATGTAAGACAGTTTACAAGTGATTGTAAACCTATAAGCAGTGCTAGCTTATAATGAAAAGCAGTATATAGCATTTCTCTTAGACATACAAATACTGCACTGCATTTAGATGTTTTACTCTGAGACAGCTGTCATTTAACCCCTAATTTAGTGTTATTTAGCATATACGGTCACTAGTGGAAAATATTATAATCAAATATTTCACAATTTTAACATCTTTCACTAGTTAGTTATATTTTGAATTGTATCTCACAAATGTAGGAACAATGATTACTAGTATCAATTAGAAAGACTGAGAATCAATAGCGATGAAAGGAGTATATATGGCATGCTGTATTTATGTTTATCAGAAAACTGTATATGACTAAAAAAAAAAAAAAACACCTAAGATGTACAGTATATAAATCAAATAACTAAACACACCCATGATACATATATATATATATAGTAGCACATACATGATGTATATAAAGCAGATAACTGCATATATCTAGACACACCTATGAGACTGTAGTAGTGATATCATGGTACAAATATTAATCTACTACATTACCCCGTTTGGCCCCTTTAAAACTAGGAGATATCATATGCACATTAATCTCAATGAATATAGAGAACTCATACAAAAAGTAGTCGAATCAAGAAATATACCCCAAGGAAATGGAGTAGAGGGAATGTGATTAATTTTGAAGACAATTAATTAAAAGTTACTAATTAATAAAAGATCAACTACACTTCGTACTCCTAATCTCTCTGTTGATTTATGATAACAAAAGATTCATATTTTCCCAGAGGCTCCCAGCCAGCCCCCATTGTACTGACGGACTGCTCCCCGTTCTTACCTCCGTGTCCTCAGGTACAAGTTCCACATTGGGCCAGAGATCCGCCAGCTGAGCGAGCGGCATCTTCGGGTTCAAAACCTCTGAGTATGGATTACAAAGCAACAAGAAGCACAGTTGTCACTCTTGACAACCAGACTTAAGCACTGCTGCCCGGCTTCTTCTGTCACGTAATGTCCGATCTCAGCAATCACACGATGTTGGGATTCCTTTGCTCTGGTAGTAGCTCTTATCACTGAAATCCTGTCTTGCAGGGCTTTGCTGTCTCGCACCTTTAGGTTCTTTCCTTATCAAACAAAGCAAACAAAAACAAAACAAGTATCCTCTCTGTCAGTTTGTTCCCAGGTGTCACAACCAAAGCCGCCCTGAACCTTCCCACAATGCTTCCCTTACGGTGTCCGAACCCGGACTGACCGCTCAGCTCCTCCTAGCTCACTGACAGTACGGCACGTGCCGCCCTCCCCACCACCCATTGGCTCCTCCCGCCCTCTCACACATCCCATTGGTTTCTCGTTCTTTAGATGGGGGGTCCAAACAGGAGTGTTACCACACCCTCTCACAGACCCCGCCCACAGCGCCTCAGGTGAAAGTCTACGGTCACTTCTGTCTAAATTAAGCGGGAAAAAGTGTTGGGTTCATAGCGTGCGCCATCTTGTGGCTCGACGGCTGTACAAGTGGTAGTTTCTAATTAGTATGTGTATGTAAGTGTACTGTAATTATGTTTCATTAAATTATTGGCACTATTATACAGTTTAAATTACGCACATGCCGCAAGTTGTGCAACAGTTATGTTCTGCTATGTAGCTAAATATGTGTGTGTATAAAATATATGCATACAGCTTTGGAAATATCAGTTTCTCTAGTTTTACTATTTATTGTCATGTGTTTGAGTAAAATGAACATTTGTTTTATTCTATAAACTACTGACATTCTCTCAAATTCCAAATTAAAATATTGTTATTTACAGCATTTATCTGAAGAAAATTGGTCAAAATAACAAAAAAAGATGCAGTTTTTTCAGATGTTGAATAATGCAAAGAAAGCAACTTCATATTGATTTTTAAACAACACAAAACTAATTTTTAAAGCAAATGTAAACTTTCACGAATGAAAGCCCTGTTTTTAAAAATACTATTAAAAACAGGGGCACTGTCATTCATAAAAGTTTACATAGCAGCCATTTATTTTTTTTAAATACTTACCTTTTCTTCCTTGCAAACGTGGAACACCGGAGCCAGGGCCGTCTTTAATACTGACTGGACCCTGGGCAAACATTTTCTTACCCCCCCCCCCCCATGCAATTTCGCTCTCCACCCCAACATCCCAAAAAACAACTAAATCAATTTATTTTATATATTTTTTAATCATTAAAAAAATTGCAATATGTGAAACTGGACCTAAGCAGTACTAATAAGTAAATAAATATATAAATTCCTCCACTCTGGATTAATTTAATTTGCTTTTGAATGTGATTCTGGTGTGAGGTTAGCTGATTAAAGAGATTTAGGGCAGCCAACAGGAGCAAAGCAAGGTAAAGACTGAGGCGGAAGCATAGAGGTGCAGACAGATATAAGTTTACTGACTGGAACAGTAGAACTACTATGGGAAGCTGTAAAATCTGAAACAGAGAGAAATAAAAACTATAAAAATAAACCTTACCTTAATGTGTGAAGTATCAGCATGACACTATACATGAGCCACAGCAGCACATGTCACTACTTTGCTAGGAACAAGTTCCCTCTCATCCTGCACTAGACAATGGGGGAGGGGCATGTGTACACTCACTTATTCTTCCCACTGACACCTTTCTACAAAGCACTGTTTTCCTAAAAAACTTCAGTTAGTTGATCTTAGAGCCACAGCAGAAAGAGCAGGGCTAAGGGGACCAGCAGACTGGATGCTGTCTGCCCAAGGCTGCATGGATATAGACGAGTCACACAGCCTCAAGACTGAAGATAGCGGTGTGTGCAGCTGCACAGATGCTCAAATCCTCACGTGCCTGCCACTCTAGCTTTCTGCTGCATGCGCCTATAGTGAGCCCTACCCAGAAACAATCCCCACCACCAGAGCAGTTACCTGGTAAAAGTGGTAACCCCAGTAGGACCTTTTCTGATGCAGTTGGATTGACTGGATGCCTATTTATAGTTAGGGCTTAGCATCCAGTGCTGCACGGTGCACATCTAAAACAGCACATGGCACTAGCTTGGAATGTCACATGACATCGGCACGGTCTGGCACAGTTTATCACAAATAAATATAAGCAGAGAACTTTTGACTGTGACAATATTAGGACTGACTGTGTCTGTGTCCCATGTCACATGACATCAGCAGTCTGGCATGAACTAAAAAAAAAAAAAAAATTTATTTTTAGGACTCTTGGGCCCCTCAACAAAGACTGGGCCCAGGGCAACTGCCCCTTTTGCCCTGTGTTAAAGACGGTCCTGACCGGAGCAGCGATTCCCCTGCCCCCAGGTTGTCACTTCTTAAGTCAGAAATTATGAATCCGGCTTCCTCCAATAATGGCTTCCCCCCCAGAGCAAACATTGACTGAGGCCACGCCATGATTGGAGGAAGCCAGATTCGCCATTTCTGAAGTAAGAAGAGACGACCTGGGGGCGGGGGAATCGCTGCTCTGGTGTTCCATGCTTGCAAGGAAGAAAAGGTAAGTATTTTAAAAACACGGCTGAAATGTAAACTTTCATGAATGAAAGTGCCCAGTTTTTAATAGTATTTTGAAAAACAGGGCTTTCATTTGTGAAACTTTACATTCACTTTAACTTAGGAAGAGTACAGAAATCACTATTTGGTGGAATAACCCTGATTTTCACAGCTTTCATGTGTTTTGGCATGCTCTCCACCAATTTAATTTGGGTGACTTTATGCCACTCCTGGTGCAAAAATTCAAGAAGCTCAGTTTTGTTTGATGACTTGTGACCATCAGAGGCGTAATTAGAAGCCTCAGGCCCCCGGTGCAAGAATTCATGAAGGGCCCCCCCAACTTGCAATACATACACACATATATATATATATATATATATATATATATATATATATATATAATGTATATTATATACAGGGAGTGCAGAATTATTAGGCAAATGAGTATTTTGACCACATCATCCTCTTTATGCATGTTGTCTTACTCCAAGCTGTATAGGCTCGAAAGCCTACTACCAATTAAGCATATTAGGTGATGTGCATCTCTGTAATGAGAAGGGGTGTGGTCTAATGACATCAACACCCTATATCAGGTGTGCATAATTATTAGGCAACTTCCTTTCCTTTGGCAAAATGGGTCAAAAGAAGGACTTGACAGGCTCAGAAAAGTCAAAAATAGTGAGATATCTTGCAGAGGGATGCAGCACTCTTAAAATTGCAAAGCTTCTGAAGCGTGATCATCGAACAATCAAGCGTTTCATTCAAAATAGTCAACAGGGTCGCAAGAAGCGTGTGGAAAAACCAAGGCGCAAAATAACTGCCCATG
The DNA here is from genome assembly GCF_027579735.1 of Bombina bombina. NCBI lineage: Eukaryota > Metazoa > Chordata > Amphibia > Anura > Bombinatoridae > Bombina > Bombina bombina. Next base: position 532,694,229 of record NC_069501.1, on the reverse strand, counting down.
AACTGAGAAAAGTCAAGCGTGCAGCTGCCAAGATGCCACTTGCCACCAGGTTGGCCATATTTCAGAGCTGCAACATCACTGGAGTGCCCAAAAGCACAAGGTGTGCAATACTCAGAAACATGGCCAAGGTAAGAAAGGCTGAAAGACGACCACCACTGAACAAGACACACAAGCTGAAACGTCAAGACTGGGCCAAGAAATATCTCAAGACTGATTTTTCTAAGGTTTTATGGACTGATGAAATGAGAGTGAGTCTTGATGGGCCAGATGGATGGGCCCGTGGCTGGATTGGTAAAGGGCAGAGAGCTCCAGTCCGACTCAGACGCCAGCAAAGTGGAGGTGGAGTACTGGTTTGGGCTGGTATCATCAAAGATGAGCTTGTGGGGCCTTTTCGGGTTGAGGATGGAGTCAAGCTCAACTCCCAGTCCTACTGCCAGTTTCTGGAAGACACCTTCTTCAAGCAGTGGTACAGGAAGAAGTCTGCATCCTTCAAGAAAAACATGATTTTCATGCAGGACAATGCTCCATCACACGCGTCCAAGCACTCCACAGCGTGGCTGGCAAGAAAGGGTATAAAAGAAGAAAATCTAATGACATGGCCTCCTTGTTCACCTGATCTGAACCCCATTGAGAACCTGTGGTCCATCATCAAATGTGAGATTTACAAGGAGGGAAAACAGTACACCTCTCTGAACAGTGTCTGGGAGGCTGTGGTTGCTGTTGCACGCAATGTTGATGGTGAACAGATCAAAACACTGACAGAATCCATGGATGGCAGGCTTTTGAGTGTCCTTGCAAAGAAAGGTGGCTATATTGGTCACTGATTTGTTTTTGAATGTCAGAAATGTATATTTGTGAATTTTGAGATGCTATATTGGTTTCACTGGTAAAAATAAATAATTGAAATGGGTATATATTTGTTTTTTTGTTAAGTTGCCTAATAATTATGCACAGTAATAGTCACCTGCACACACAGATATCCCCCTAAAATAGCTATAACTAAAAACAAACTAAAAACTACTTCCAAAACTATTCAGCTTTGATATTAATGAGTTTTTTGGGTTCATTGAGAACATGGTTGTTGTTCAATAATAAAATTAATCCTCAAAAATACAACTTGCCTAATAATTCTGCACTCCCTGTATATATATATATATATATATATATTATATTATTTATCCCTCCTCTTTAAAAATAATCATAACAAAACAAAAAAGAACATTTTCTCTCTATTTTTTTATTTAAATGTATATTTTCCTTTTTTTGTTTTTTAAAATCTTTAAATCCATTGCCTTAGCCATACTAGAAAACAGCACAAGAGTCCGTCCACCATGATATAAATAAAAAATGGAACTGCCCTTATTTTGTAGCCAAGAGACAAACACACATACATACACATGCGCTCACACAAGCACACATATACATATACACACACACATATAGATATATAGATATATATATATACATACACACACATACACCCACACACACATATACATACACACTCATACAAGCACACACATGCGCACACACGCACTTACTCATACATACACACACTCAAGCACACACATACATACACACAGACGCACCCACACATTCACACACAGACAGACTAAAACTATACACTGTTGGTCAGCCAACCTAAAGAGACCACTAATAGCAGACACAATCTTCAATTTATGTTGAAGAGGGCTACAAATTTGAGAAATTATGTATTTAGATGAGGCTCCAGCAGTATTATTAAAGGTTACAGTTTATGGTTTTGTGGCAGTTAAATTTGCCAGAATACCTCTATGGTTAAAACACTGGGTAGCGGGTACTGACTCCAAAACTAATATTTGCACCTTCCCCTTAACAACTAATTTGCTTTTCTGGCAACAATATAAATTTATATTTTTGGTCTCTACTTTATCTTCAGTATTGAATAAAATATGTTTGTTCTAAAACTGCGAGCTCAGATAGAAATAGAAGGACGTGGGGCATAACAGTCTCTAGGCTTCTCTGAGGTTGGCCAAGACCTTTCCAGTAGGAGCTAAGGAGCTTATCTGTCAAGGATTCATGATATCAATCAGGGATGTGATAACAAATGCTGTGATATCAAATTAAATACTGTCACAATGATATCACTCTCTTTTCATTTAAGAAAACTATATTTTACAATTTTGTGTTAATAATTATTACAGCCAAATCCTTTTCGGAATCTCAGCTTAGCAAAACAGGGTTTTATTCCAGTCTTTTTAAGGTTTCCTGAAATGGAATTCTAGACTATTAAACCATGTGAAAGTATGAAAATTAAAAATTATTCAGTGTGATCAGTCTGGCATGTTTTCCCTCCAAAAGCATTTATGGTGATAATAGATCTCAGATATGCATATCGGCATATTTCGTCTACTGCAGCTTATTAGTGTTTCCTTAGATTTGTCACAAGGAATAGCCATTTTCAATTTACCTCTTAATGGCTCTTCATGAGGAACTCAGAAGGAAAAGTATAGAAGTATATATTTATACTCACACCCAGATTATTAGCACTTCACTTACTACATATAACCATTCAAGGTATATATTGCCCTAAATCATAGCCCACTCACCAGGTCTACCCTCACAAACAATTTAGTCACACTTTAAGCCCCCCGCCTACCTATTAACCCCATATAACCCGTGCTAAGCAGGCCACTTCACCTTACATTATATGCCCACACGCCTAGTTTACACACTGTACAGTACCTAAACATAGCCAGGTCAATCATTTGCATTACATACACAGGTAGCCAGAATTTCACATAATCATTGCACCATACCAAGGTCACTTACCTTGCACAGTATGTATACTCACAGTGTAATGTAATGTGAAGTGGCCTGCTTTGCAAGGTTTATATGGGGTTAATAGGTAGATGGGGGGCTTAAAGTGTGACTAAATTGTTTGTGGGGGAAGACCTGGTGAGTGGGCTGTGATTTAGGGTAATATATACCTTGAATAAGTTGAATGGTCATATGTAGTAAGTGAAGTGTTAATAATCTGGGTGTGAGTCTAACACCCAGATTATTAACATTTCAATTACTACATATGACCATTCAAGGTATATATTATTGCCCTGAAATTTCACAGCCCACTGACTCACCAGGTCTACCCCCACAAACAATTTAGACACACTTTAAGTCCCCCGTCTACCTATTAACCCCATATAACCCGTGACAAGCAGGCCACTCTAGCTCGTCCTCTGGGAGCTGACTGTGGGTGAGTGCTCTCTGCGGGCATAGTACAGTATCTCTGCGGTGAGAGGACACCTGGGGGTATAAACAGACCAGGTGGCACCCGGACAGCATGCAGAGAGACAGACTGACTGTCACCAAGAAAGAGAGTGGAAGGGACTCGGGAGATTTTCCCCCAGCCAGAGCTGACACGACACGGCCTCGGCCTCCCCGTGAACCCTCCTGCCCCCCGCCCCGAATCCCGCGCCCCCCCCCAGTCTGAGCTCACCGTGGCTACCAGACGTCTTCACAGTTCACTGCTCCGGTCTCAGTCTCACTGAGTCACTGCCGCGCTAGCCTACAGACTCCCAGACTAGTTCCAGTGTCACTCCACTGACTCGACTCCTGCTACTGACTAGGCTGCACGTGCAGTCACGAGATGATTAATCAGATACACCGAGCAGCCAGTCAGTCAGGTCCGGAGGATGCAGGCTCTCTAACCTATCTGTGCGCCAAAATGGAAAGTTCCTGGGCAGCTAGCAGGTCAATCAAACATCAAAATTTGTTTGTGACATTTGCAATTGTGCTGCAGTGCCTGGCTGCCCTGGAAATTAGAATTAGTCTTATTGAAATTGGAATGGATGAAGTCAGGATTTAGGTGGGGGGGGGAATTAATAAAAAAAAAAAATATAAGGCAACCTGAAGTCTTGGGCCCCCCTGTGGGGAGGAACCTGCTGGGCCCAGTCGCAATGGCGACTTTCGCATCACCGGTAGTTCTGCCCCTGGTGACCATCCATCTTACTCTTGCGCACATTCCAAAGGTTTTCAATGTGGTTCAGGTCTGGGGATTGGGTTGGTCATGACAGGTTCTTGATCTGGTGGTCCTCATGCACACCTTGATTGACCCGGCTGAGTGACCTGGAGCATTGTCTTGCTGGAATAAACAATCCTCAGAGTTGGGAGGAAATTGTCAGAGCCAAAGGAAGCAAGATTTATTCCTGGATAACCTTGTACTTGGCTTGATTCATGCGTCCTTCACAAAATGAAAACATTTTAATAATGTACACTTTTCTAATGTAGCCACTATTTTAACAAAATGATTGATGTGGCTAGATTGACACTTAGAGAAAGTGATAGAAATGCAATATTAGACAATAATGAATTATATTGGATTTTACAGCTACAAACTAGATATTCTCAAGGTATGAACCAGGAATGGGATATCAATTATTTCATAGATAGCTAAAAACCATAGTATAGCCTGGATTTTGCAACTGTTGAGTCTAAACAAACAGTCACCTAGATTACGAGTTTTGAGCGTCATAGGAAAATTAATGAACGCAACAAAATTGACGTTATTTAATCCCCTATAGCGCTGCCATTACAAGTTTTAAAAAACCCAGCTTGTGCGAGCGATATGGGGTTTTTAAGCTACATACCGCACCAAAAACAAGCGCTGTTTTGACGTGCTCGTGCACTCTTTCCCCATAGACATCAATGGGGAAAGCGGGTCAGAAAAAAGTCTAACATCTGCGATTACGGAAAGAAAAGCTCTGTAACATAGCCCCATTGATGTCTATGGGGAAAAAGAAAATAACGTTTAAACCGCTCCCGATATCTCCGCCACTATACTAAAGTTATAAACCCCTATTCCCCTGCAACCCAACATCGCCCATACTATAATAAATCTATTAACCCCTATTCCGCCGCTCCCCAACATTGCCGCAACTAAATAAAGTTATTAACCCCTAAACCTCTGGCCTCCCATATCACTACCACTAAATAAACCTATTAACCTCTAAACCGCCATCCCCCCACATCGCAACAACCTATTTAAACTATTAACCCCTAAACTTAACCCTAACGTAAACCTAACCCTAAATTTAGATCTATTTTAATTATGTTAAAGTTAGGGGGTGTTAGGGTTATGTTAGGGTTAGGTTTACGTTAGGCTTAAGTTTAGGGGTTAATAGTTTAAATAGGTTGTTGCGATGTGGGGGGCTGACGGTTTAGAGGTTAATAGGTTTATTTAGTTCAAAATTGTAACTTTAATTTAGCTGCTAAATTAAACTTACAATTATGAACTAAATAAACCTATTAACCGCTAAACCGGCAGCCCCCCACATTGCAACAACCTAAATTAAACTATATTAACCCCTAAATGTAACCTTAACTCTAACCCTAACACCTCCTAACTTTAACATAATTTAAATAGAGCTAAATTAAACTTACAATTAATAACTAAATAATACCTATTTAAAAATAAATACCTGTGAAATAAAACCTAAGCTAGCTACAATATAACTAATAGTTATATTGTAGCTAGCTTAGGTTTTATTTTTATTTCACAGGTAAGTTTGTATTTATTTTAACTAGGTAGACTAGTTAGTAAATTGTTATGAACTATTTAATAACTACCTAGTTAAAATAAATACAAACTTACCTGTGAAATAAAGCTACCTTACACTAAAACCTAATATTTCAAAAAAAATAAAAAAAACTACCATTACAAAAAATAAAAAACCTACCATTACAAAAAAAGACAAACGAAATTATCCAAAAAAATAAAAATTATTTCTATTCTAATACCCTTTAAAAAAAAAACACCCCAAAATAAAAAAGCCTAATTTATAATAAACTACCAAGGGCCTTTTGAAGGGCATTTTTGAACAGCCAATAGGATTTTAGCAGCTCTCATTCTATTGGCTGATTTAAATTTTTCAGCCAATAGGAATGCAAGGGACGCCATCTTGGATCGCGTACCTTGCATTGAAGATTCAGTGTACGGCGGCGACCGTATGAAGAGGATGCTCCTTACCGGATGTCTTCAGGATGGACCCTCTCAGCGCCGCCGGGATCAAGATAAAAGAGTCCGCCTGGATGAAGACTTCTCGCCGCTTGGATGAGGACTTCGCCCCTGGGATGAAGATTGAAGAGCCCGCCTGGAGGAAGACTTCTTGCCGCCTAGATGAGGATTTCTCCGCCGGGATGAAGATTGTTCAAGCGGGACTTCAAAAACTGTAAGTGGATCGTCGGGGGTTAGTGTTAAGTTTTCTTAAGGGTTTTTTGGGTGGGTTTTATTTTTAGATTAGGGTATGGGCAGCAAAAGAGCCCTTTTCAGGGCAATGGGTAGCTTAGGTTTTTTTAGATTTAGATAGGCTACTGGAACTCCCGGTCGGGCGCCTCACAACGGACACCCGCCTAACTCCTCTCAGACTGGCCGGGCTCCTGGAACTCCCGGTCGGCCACATGACACCAGGACACCCGCTAAATTTACCCCTGGTCGCTCCAGCAGCCCTTTGCCCCAGAACTCCGCTCTTTTGGGGATTGGTAGCCCCTAGGGAGGACAAGAGCTGTGACAATTATCAGAGGGGAACTCCCTTGGGAACTGGGGGTTTTGGAAACCCCTAACCCCATAACTTCAACAGACTGTTACTCCGGTCCCCAGTAATGAATCATGCTGATTTTTGGACATCCTGGAAGTGCCGCCGCTTCACCGGGATCACCCCGAAACCGCCACCCCTAGGTATTTGGATTATGTGAGACTGTAGCTCCTATGGAGGTGCCGGGCTGTCTGGATGGAATGGCGAGAAAACTGTGGCATTGGGGGGTAGTTATCAAGCCGTCAACCTCAAATACGCTGGAATTCCGCAGCGTATTTGTGGTGAGGCTGATTCGCCTTAGTTATCAAAGGCTAGAGACCGGCAAAAGTAGAATTTTGTGACGTAAGCTTCGATCCGTCAGACTCAGTCCGACACAGATCGATTCTTACGTCACTCCAGATGTTCCACACACAAGTTCGGCACAATCTGACTACTTTTGCTAGTTATCAAAAAACTATAGCAGGTACGCTCGGCACTTTTCCGGCCCAGCGTACCTGGTTTTCAATCCGCCGCCCTGGAGGCGGCAGATCCCATAGGAATCAATGGGAGTCTGACCATAGCGAAAGTTCATGTTCGCTGCTGCCAGACATCCCATTGATTCCTATGGTAGTTTCTACACCTAACACCCTAACATGTACCCCGAGTCTAAACACCCCTAATCTGCCCCCCCCCCACACCGCCTCAACTAAATAAAATGTTTACCCCCTAAACCGCCGCTCCCGGAGCCCACCGCCACTATAATAAACAGGTTAACCCCTAAACCGCCGCTCCCAGTCCCCGCCGCAACTATAATATATGTATTAACCCCTAAACCGCCACTCCCAGACCCCGCCGCCACCTACATGATGCCTATTAACCCCTATCCTGCCCCCCCCTATACCGCCGCCCTCTATAATAAAGTTATTAACCCCTATCCTGCCGATCCCGGACCTCGCTGCAACTAAATAAATAGTTTAACCCCTAAACCGCCGCTCCCGGACCCCGCCGCAACCTATATTAAACTTATTAACCCCTAATCTACCCCCCTACACCTATAATACATTTATTAACCCCTATCCTGCCCCCCTTACACCGTCGCCACCTATAATAAATTTATTAACCCCTATCCTGCCCCCCTACACCGCCGCTACTGTAATAAAATGATTAACCCCTAAACCTAAGTCTAACCCTAACCCCCCCAACTTAAATATTAATTAAATAAATCTAAATAATATTTCTATTATTAACTAAATTAATCCTATTTAAAACTAAATACTTACCTTTAAAATAAACCCTAATATAGCTACAATATAAATAATAATTATATTCTAGCTATCTTAGGATTTATTTTTATTTTACAGGCAAATTTCAATTTATTTTAACTAGGTACAATAACTATTAAATAGTTATTAACTATTTAATAGCTACCTAGCTAAAATAAACAGAAATTTACCTGCAAAATAAATCCTAACCTAAGTTACAATTACACCTAACACTACACTATACTTTAATAAATTATTTCTATTTAAAACTAAATACTTACCTGTAAAATAAACCCTAAGATAGCTACAATGTAATTAATAATTACATTGTAGCTATTGTAGGATTTATATTTATTTTACAGGTAACTTTGTATTTATTTTAGCTAGTTAGAATAGTTATTAACTATTTAATAACTACCTAGCTAAAAGAAATACAAAATTACCAGTAAAATAAATCCTAACCTAAGTTACAATTAAACCTAACACTACACCATCATTACATTAATTAAATAAATTAGTTACAAATAACTACAATAAAATACAATTACATAAACTAACTAAAGTACAAAAAATAAAAAAAGCTAAGTTACAAAAAATAAAAAAAATAAGTTACAAACATTTAAAAAACATTACAACAATTTTAAGCTAATTACACCTAATCTAAGCCCCCTAATAAAATAACAAAGCCCCCCAAAATAAAAAAATTCCCTACCCTATTCTAAATTAAAAAAGTTCAAAGCTCTTTTACCTTACCAGCCCTTAAAAGGGCCTTTTGCGGGGCATGCCCCAAAGAATTCAGCTCTTTTGCCTGTAAAAGAAAAATACAACCCCCCCAACATTAAAACCCACCACCCACATACCCCTACTCTAACCCAAGGTCCCTTAAATAAACCTAACACTACCCCCCTGAAGATCATCCTACCTTGAGTTGTCTTCAGCCAGCCGACCCACTGATGGAACCGAAGAGGAGATCCGGAGCGGCAGAAGTGATCCTCCAAGGGGCGCTGAAGAAGTCTTCCATCCGATGAAGTCATCATCCAGGCGGCGCTGAAGAAGTCTTCCATCCGGGCGATGTCATCTTCCAAGCGGGGTCTTCAATCTTCTTTCTTCAGGATCCATCTTCATCCCGCCGACGCGGAACATCCTTCTTCCCTGACGGACTAACGACGAATGAAGGCTCCTTTAAGGGACGTCATCCAAGATGGCGTCCCTTCAATTCCGATTGGCTGATAGGATTCTATCAGCCAATCGGAATTAAGGTAGGAAAAATCTGATTGGCTGATTGAATCAGCCAATCAGATTGAGCTCGCATTCTATTGGCTGATCGGAACAGCCAATAGAATGCAAGCTCAATCTGATTGGCTGATTGGATCAGCCAATCGGATTGAACTTCAATCTGATTGGCTGATTCAATCAGCCAATCAGATTTTTCCTACCTTAATTCCGATTGGCTGATAGAATCCTATCAGCCAATCGGAATTGAAGGGACGCCATCTTGGATGACGTCCCTTAAAGGAGCCTTCATTCATCATTAGTCCGTCGGAGAAGAAGGCTTCTTCAGCGCCGCTTGGAAGATGACATCGCCCGTATGGAAGACTTCTTCAGCGCCGCTTGGAAGATGACATCGCCCGGATGGAAGATTTCTTTAGCGCCGCTTGGATGATGACTTCATCGGATGGAAGATTTCTTCAACACCCCTTGGATGATGACTTCTTCCGCTCCGGATCTCCTCTTCGGTTCCATCGGTGGCTCGGCTGAGTGAAGACGACTAAAGGTAGGATGATCTTCAGGGGGGGTAGTGTTAGGTTTTTTTAAGGGGGGTTTGGGTTAGATTAGGGGTATGTGGGTGGTGGGTTTTAATGTTGGGGGGGTTGTATTTTTCTTTTACAGGCAAAAGAGCTGAATTCTTTGGGGCATGCCCCGCAAAAGGCCCTTTTAAGGGCTGGTAAGCTTTAAACTTTTTTAACTTAGAATAGGGTAGGGAATTTTTTTATTTTGGGGGGCTTTGTTATTTTATTAGGGGGCTTAGATTAGGTGTAATTAGCTTAAAATTGTTGTAATATTTTTTAAATGTTTGTAACTTATTTTTTTTATTTTTTGTAACAGCTTTTTTATTTTTTGTACTTTAGTTAGTTTATGTAATTGTATTTAATTGTAGTTATTTGTAGTTAATTTATTTAATTAATGTAATGATAGTGTAGTGTTAGGTTTAATTGTAATTTAGGTTAGGATTTATTTTACAGGTTTTGTATTTCTTTTAGATATGTAGTTATTAAATAGTTAATAACTATTTAATAACTATTCTAACTAGCTAAAATAAATACAAAGTTACCTGTAAAATAAATATAAATCCTAAAATAGCTACAATGTAATTATTAATTACATTGTAGCTATCTTAGGGTTTATTTTATAGGTAAGTATTTAGTTTTAAACCGGAATAATTTATTTAATGATAGTGTAGTGTTAGGTGTAATTGTAACTTAGGTTAGTTTTTATTTTACAGGTAATTTTCTCTTTATTTTAGCTAGGTAGCTATTAAATAGTTAATAACTATTTAATAGCTATTGTACCTAGTTAAAATAAATTGAAATTTGCCTGTAAAATAAATATAAATCCTAAGATAGCTACAATATAATTATTATTTATATTGTAGCTATATTAGGGTTTATTTTAAAGGTAAGTATTTAGTTTTAGTCTCTGCAATGGCTGGGCTATCTGCATGTGCTAAACCGTTTTTATCTATCAGCGTATGTACATGTGTCTTCAGTTGCTTTCTCCTAAGAGCTCTGGCTAATAATCTACCTAGTTTGTCCCCAAATTCATAGAACTGTTGTTGGTTCCGCAGCGCCTTTTTCTGATGATCTAGCATGTAAATGTCCTGTATCTCCCTCCTAGCTTTGTTAAGTTCAGTGAGTACCGAAGTGTCCGACGGTTGTCTCTTATGTTTTATTTCTAAATCACGTATATTAGTTAAAAGTGAAGAGAACCTTATTCTAGTTTGTTTTGCCAAAATGGCTTTCTGTTTGATAAGTTCGCCACGGAGTACACATTTATGCGCCTCCCAGAGTATGTGCCTTGGGGTCTCATCTATATCGTTAATAGTAAAATAATCGGTGAGTGTAGTTTCTATTTTCCCTCTGAGCAGTTGATTGTTAAGTAGGAAGTCGTCAAACCGCCATATAAACGGGTGTTCAGGTATAGTTGGCCAGTTCAGTCTGCAGAGGACCGGGGCATGGTCCGACCAAGTCATAGGAAGAATTTGTGTTTTCTCCACTGAGGCCAGAGTAGTCTGGTCTGTGAAGATATAATCAATTCTCGTGTATAAGTCATGGGGGTGGGAGAAAAAGGTATAGTCTCGTCGTATGGGATATTGTGTTCTCCAAGTGTCGAGGACTGCCAGCTCTGCCAGTCTGGCGTTGCATTGTTTGATAGTCTTTTTTGGGACATAGGCTACCCCCCTGGAAGTATCAAGTAGTGGGTCCAAGGGTAAATTGAAGTCCCCTGCAAGGAGTAGAGCTCCTGTTTGGGTTTCAAGTATTTTGTTGGTGAGGGTTGTCATAAATTTATGTTGGCGTATGTTTGGGAAATATGCATTGACTAACGTGACAGGTCTGTTGTACAGTGTGCCTATTATTATTAGGTAACGCCCCTCAGGGTCTTTAATCTCTTGCTTCAAACTGAAGGAAGTAGAATGCTTTATGATAATTCCCACTCCATTTTTCTTTGAGGGGCCAGATGCAAAGAACATGGTTGGGAATTTGGGGTTAAACCATTTTGGCTCTTTACCTTTTTTGAAATGGGTTTCTTGTAGGTATGCAATATCACAATTTAACCTAGACACATCCCTTACCAGATGGGATCTCTTTTCAGGTGTGTTAAGACCCTTAACATTTAGCGTCAGGATCGTCAGGCTCCGTTTACTCCGGAGTTCCAACATGTTGGGGGGGGACATATTGATTGAAAGGACTCTTGGGCGTGAAGGGGGGGAGGGGGAGGAGGAAAAGGTGGTGAGAGAAAGAGGAGAGGGAAGAGAAAAAAAAAAAAGGGGGGGGGGGAGAGGGAACGGAAGAAAGAAAGCAGAAAAAGAAAAGAGGAAAGAGAAACGAGTAAAGTAAAGTAATATGAGTCAGGCAAGTAGTAGCGAGAATTCCAGCAGTGTGCTGGGGGTAGTTAGGGCGTTAGTAAGTATCTATACCGCCCTCTATGTATAGAGAGGTGAAAGAGTGAAGAAGTGGGCACGGGGTCAGTATCCCCACACCCGACCAGTGAAACAAGATAAAACTGAAATACTAAAAGTTCAGGGAACAATCCATCCTAATCTTATATAATATATTGGGTACCCATTATTTATATTTAAACAATGAACAACTGTCCAGTGCCCTGCTGTTAAGGCAGTATAACAGGGTTATATTGTGCTAGGATGGGAATCTCACCCCCCACCAAAGCGATAGGGAGGCAGGATCCCCCTGTCAAAAAGCATACATTGTGGGTTACATGTAAATGCATTAGACAGCATGAATCCCCATTGAGATTAACCACATTCATCAATCTAATCACAAAACAATTAACATTTAACCCTGTAAAACAGTAAAAAGATTACAAGTGGTGCTGCACACAAACAACAGGAACAGTCTATTAAAGTCTAAATGTATTGCCCACGAGGATATATCCAACCTAGCAAGATTTCCACATGGCAAGCTGTCTATCATAGTAGTTTATTTATTTATTTTTTTATTATTATTTTTTTTTTTTTATCCCCTTACTTTTTTTTTTTTTTTTTTTTTAATTATTGTTATTAAACTATAGTAAGGGGGTGATCCTTCTCCAATGTAATACTAAAACTTTCCATTAGTAGGCGATGCACATATATCACAGGTTTCGTTCGGGTGTACAACTTGACAGTAGGTTTATTTAAATATGATAATTAGTAATAAACAGAGATAATATCATTAAACCCTTAGTCTCTAGAGGCAATCAAGAAGAGGATTGTAGGTGATGCGCTAAGGTAGTGGCCAAGCCGGGTTACCAGGGTCAAAGCGTCCATCTTGTAAGGGTCAAACTATTACTATAACAATTAAGCATAACAGAAAGATAATATACTTATCAGGGTCCCAGTAGCGTAGTACCAGATGACATTTTTAGAGATGAAGTTTCTGTTCAAGTGTCCGGGGCCCTGACAGAATCTTCTGTGTCCTGAGAGTGAGAATCCTGCGAAATACCATCTACCTGATCCGGTGGTGGTATGTTGATTCCGAGTGTTTTGCAAAACTCAGGGAGGTCCGCCGGTGATCTGTAAATTGCTTGTGTACCGTTTTTGGAGGCTAGTAGGCTTACTGGGAAGCCCCATCTGTACGGTATCTTGCAAGCCTGCAATTCGGATGTTATGAATTTAAGTTCCCTTCTTTTTTGCAGGGTGGCTAAACTCAGGTCAGAGAAAAATTGTAGAGATATCCCTGCATGTGTTACGTTCTGTAGAGTCCTTGCCTTTTGCATAATGGTTTCCTTATCTTTATAGCTAAGAAACTTGATGATTATATCTCTAGGCGGGGCTTTAGGCGAAGGCCTGGGCCTGAGTGCCCTATGATCCCTCTCGATAGGCACGTCTGCAGAGTTCGGTGTGCCTTTTAGTGTGCGGAACAAGTCCTGCAAGTATCCCCCAAGTGCAGTGTTAGAGACAGATTCAGGGACTCCGCGGACTCTAATGTTATTCCGCCGCCCCCTATTGTCCAGATCTTCTACTCTGGAGAGCAGGAATTGTATCTGTTCTTCATGTTCCCTAATGTGATGAGAGTTGGTTTTCACTGTGGCGGCAAGAGCTGTTTGCTTGCGCTCAAGTGTATGAACTTGCTGTGTGACCTGGTTTATATCCCTCTTCAAATCCCCAAAAAGAGACCTCATTTCAGCTAATACTTTATTGATATCTGCTTTTGAAGAAATTGTATTGAGGTCATTTCTAGTTAGATATTCCTGGGGTTGTTGGGACGAAGAGCCAGCCATTTCCAAGTCCTCCTGAGGGGAGGAAGGGAGTGTGCTCTCTGAGGCGTCTGTATTAGCAGAGGCAGCCTTGAGAAAGTTAGTTAAGCTTGAGGATTTGGGGCACCTCTCCAGCTTGTTATTTTTCCTGTGGGACATGTTGCTGTGGGTGGTTGTAAAGCAATGTCAGTATGTTGGTGTGTGCCTTAGGTAAAGATTGCAGCTGATAGAAAGTTTAATAATGTCCCAATTGCAGTGTGTATTAAAAAAATGGGAACTGCTTCACAAGTTTCCTGCCCCAAATGGTATAATTATGTGAGCTGGTGTATTGGATGGGCCCAGGGCATACCATAAGGAGAACCGGAATATAGCACTTGCAGCTAAGGTGTTCTTTTTAAAGCAGGGGTATTCTCTAACAGTGAGTTAGCTTGTGATGCCTAAGATGCATTCGCTCCGTGAGCGCCAGGCAGGGACTGCTGCTTACCGGCTTATGAGCTGTCACTGAGTCTCCGCGGCTACCGCACTTTCGTTATCTATAGGCGTTAGGTCCCCAGCCCTGCTGTCTGTGTCCAGAGCGCTGCGGTCAGCGTGTCCCCGGTCTGCCAAAATAATCTTCAGCCCCCGCTTGCAGTGTTATTTGCTGGTCGTGGTTCCAGCGTGGGTCTGGCTTATTATGCACCTTAGCCACTTGCGTCTGCCCCAATGGTGCTTTTCTTCCGCCGCCTCAGCTTTTCATTTAAGTTGTTGGAGCCCTCAGTGATGTGTGACTGTTCACGCTGAGGCGGTGCATTGGCGGCGAGTTCCGGAGCAGGCCTCACTTGTTCTGAGGATGTGGTGACTGGATTCAGTGGTCACAGCAGGTCCCAGGCAAGTTTCAATGCAGGCTATGTTGTACCGGACAGTAGTACCTGTGGTTACAGTCTGGTTTAGGGGATTAGAGTCCCTTTAATTAGGCGCTGGTCGGGTGTAGGGCATAAGAGCCAAAGTCTAGGCAGCCATCATCCAGCGTGGCTAGGCTCCGCCCCCAAGTATTTAGTTTTAAATAGGATTAATTTAGTTAATAATAGAAATATTATTTATATTTATTTAATTAATATTTAAGTTGGGGTGTGTTAGGGTTAGGGTTAGACTTAGGTTTAGGGGTTAATAATTTTATTACAGTGGCGGCGGTGTAGGGGGGGCAGGATAGGGGTTAATAAATTTATTAAAGGTGGTGACGGTGTAGGGGGGGCAGGATAGGGGTTAATAAATTTATTATAGGTGTAGGGGGGCAGATTAGGGGTTAGTAAGTTTAAAATAGGTTGCGGCGGGGTCCCGGGAGCGGCGGTTTAGGGGTTAAACTATTTATTTAGTTGCGGCGAGGTCCGGGATTGGCAGGATAGGGGTTAATAACTTTATTATAGAGGGCGGCGGTATAGGGGGGCAGGATAGGGGTTTCTAGGTATATTGTAGGTGGCGGCGGTTTCCGGGAGTGGCGGTTTAGGGGTTAATACATTTATAAGAGTTGCGGCAGGGTCTAGGAGCGGCGGTTTAGGGGTTAATAACTTTATTTAGTTGCGGGGGGCTCCGGGGGCGCCGGTATAGGGGGTAGAACAGTGTAGTTAGTGTGGGTGCTTAGTGACAGGCTAGCAAGAAAGCTGTCAAAAAGCTGAAGAGCAGCGAGATCGGATGAGTGATAACTCTCACAGTCCGCTGCTCATCGCCCCGTACTTGGTGCGCAGCTTTTTGACAGCTTTTTTGATAACTTAGGCGAAATTTTGCAGGTCCGCGGCGGCGATGGTAGGCGAGCTTAGGTGGGCGTATTGAACCGGCGAAGGCAGGTAAAGTAGACGCGTTGATAACTACCCCCCTAAGTCTTCTGTTCTTATCAAGATGAGCTGTGTGTTTTCAATAAAAGCAGTTCTTATTTCACCTGAATGCTAGTCTGTCAGGCATTTTGGTGGGCTCCTGCTAGAATCACTTTCCTGGGCTACATAGAAATCACTTTCCTGGGCTACATAGCAGCCTGCTCCAGGCAGAGGAAGGACACTCTGGCAGAGCTACCTAGTCTGGGTAGCTGGAGTCTGCCACAGGGTGAGACCCTGAGCACTGGTGCTGTCGGGCATCAGGGGTGGCTACAGGCTGTGGTCACTTGCCAGCTACATAGCTGCAGTCGGCAAGGAGGAAGCAGGACCCGTTTGGCGGAGCTACCCAGTCGGGGTATCCAGGGTATCCATCACATTGGTGGCAGCGGTGGGATCTGCTTCTTCCACACGATTCCTGCTGACAGAGAAGGGCCACAGTAGCGGGTAACTATGGAAGCCGAGTACCTAAGGAGAGTACAGGAGGCACTGACCCAGCTGTACGGTCCTGGTTCTGAACTGGACCAGCTGAGCTACAGGAGCATTGTCCGCCGGCAACTATGGAGGGAGAGGCTTCAACAAGAAAAGGATTGTGATGGAAAGGTCCTCCCCACATATGATAAGAGGTACTGGGTCCGGTGGGACTTGCGAGTGCTTTTCCTGGGAGAGCAGCCCATGGAGGAATGGCTATTGGAACTAGATCGACTGGTTTGGGCAGAGATGTGGGTGGAAGACGGCTATCGGGACCTCCGATGGCTCGCTATGCAAGTACGGCCATTGCTGGAGGATTTTTCCCCCACAGAGGGCTTTGGCTTCTGCGGCCCTGGGTTACTATTGGAAAAGTTGACAGAAGACCCAGAATTTGGGAGCGGGGCGGAACTGAGAGTAACGAACATTGGCCACTCCCGAGAGCAGCTGTTGGATCTCTCGGGGGTACCCTGGCTGGTATCTGATATGGTATCGCTTATTGTCCAGTAATGGGGACTGGAAAAGGCATACAAGAGGCTGCTAGACCGAGTTCTGCAGCATGCCATGGAGTCTACATGGAGCTGTGATGCAGCACTCTGGGAATCATGGAGGTTGGCCTCAGATGAGTGGCAACAGAGCATAAGCGATGACGAGCTGCTAGATACAGATCAGCAGCCTGGGCCCAAGCTTATAGACCTGGAAAAAGGAGCCACCCCAGCAGAAGCGCTGGCAACAGGGCAGAGAGCCACCGGCCTCTGCCCAGCACCTGTAACAGCCCCAGGAAACCAGGGAGAGGAGGTAGGCATCCTCCCTCCCCTTACAGAGAACCCCTTGCAGGGAGAGATGGATGTTGGTCTCTCTCCCCAGCGACAGAGCCAGGTACAGGGAGAGGAGACAGTCAGTCTCTCTCCCCAGTGGCAGAGCCATCCCCTGGGAGTAGAGGTAGTCGTCCTCCCTCCCCGTAAACAGAACCCCTTCCTGGGAAAGGAGACAGTCGGTCTCTCTCCCCAGCGGCAGAGCCAGGACCCGGGAGAGGAGACAATCGGTCTCTCTCCCCAGCGGCAGAGCCATCCCCACCAGCAGAACCCCTTCCCGGGAGAGGAGACATTCGGTCTCTCTCCCCAGCAGCAGAGCCAGGTACAGGGAAAGGAGACAGTCGGTCTCTCTCCCCAGTGGCAGAGTCATCCCCTGGGAGCAGAGGTAGTCGTCCTCCCTCCCCGTAAACAGACCCCTACCTGGGAGAGGAGACAGTTGGTCTCTCTCCCCAGCGGCAGAGCCATCCCCTGGGAGCGGAGGTAGTCGTCCTCCCTCCCCTTACACAGAACCCCTTCCTGGGAGAGGAGACAGTCGGTCTCTCTCCCCAGTGGCAGATCCATCCTTCGGGAGCGGAGGTAGTCATCCTCCCTCCCCTTACAGAGAAGCCCTTGCAGGGAGAGACGGGTATCAATATCTCTCCCCAGCGGCCGAATCCCTTTCTGGGAGAGGAGACAGTTGGTCTCTCTCCCCAGCAGCAGAACCCCGTACAGGGAGCAGAGACAGCCGGTCTCCCTCCCCAGCGGTAGCACAGTTTCCCATGGAGCGGAGGTAGCAGACCTCCCTCCCCAGTGGTCGATCTCCTTCTTGGGAGAAGAGACAGACGGACTCTCCCCTCAGTAGCTTGGCAGGGTCTCTACTCTTTTCTTGTCCCGGAGTATTTCTCACCAAGGGCAGGCGTTGCATTGGGCAAGGAGGATAAAAGCATATACAGTTGGTGCCACATGTTTGGGCACCCGAGCTTTATCTGCCCCACCAAGGAGCAACCTACCCCTCCCGTCTGGGGTGGGAATACAGCCGGGAAACCGGCACTAGCTTTGTTTGTGGGTGGTGAATAAAGGTTAGGACCAAGCGCCCAGGATTTGACCTCAAGTTTTATACAAAGGCCTCCTAGCCAGCCTAAAGAAAAATGGAATAGTTGATAATTGGATGTATAAAGCGCCTGAAGAGGCTGAGGTGTATAAAGGAATGGAAATTTCTAAACGGGATATATTAGTCTTAAATAGGATATATTCATCCTAAAAATGCATATGGTGTAATAAAATGTAGAAAATGTAATACAATATAGACAGAATATTGAAAATTAAAAAATTACAGTTGAAATAATTAAAAACCATACAATAGAGAAACAGACAGTTGGATTGATATACCGGTTATGGATCCATAGTGTCTGAAGAATGTGGGATTAATAATTAACGTGAGAGACCAGTGTCCAAATCAAAATGAAGGTGTCCAAAATGTCAAATTAATGTGTCCAAATGTCAAATCAATCAAACAGTCAATCCAAAATAATAATAGTGTAGTGGAGTGAGAAGATTAAAAATGGAAAAAATAAAATTCCAAAATTGTAAAAATGGTGAAAAGAAAAAATGAAAAAAATTTAAAAAAAAATTAAGAATAGGAAAAATGTGTTAACACAGAAATTGATCCAAATAGTGATCAGTGTTCTCCAATAGGATCCTAGTAGTGCTCTGTATCCTTTTGTTAGTGGTTCTGAGTGTCCTATAAAACATTAAAAAACATAGTGTAGAATGTACAAAAAAGTGAAAAGTATTAGAAATCTGCTTACCAACTGTTGACGCGTTTCGGCCCCTGCAAGGCCTTTTTCAAGACAATCCAGTTCGGCAGGCCCGGCTAAACCCTTAACGGCTGTATTCCCACCACAGACCGGAGGGGGAGGTTGCTCCTTGGTGGGGCAGGTAAAGCTCGGGTGCCCAAACATGTGGCACCAACTGTATACACATTTATCCTCCTTACCCAATGCAACGCCTGCCCTTGGTGAGAAATACTCTGAGACAAGAAAAGGGTAGAGACCCTGCCGAGCTACTGAGGGGAGAGTCCGTCTGTCTCTACCTCCGCTCCATGGGAAACTGTGCTGCCGCTGGGGAGGGAGACCGGCTGTCTCTGCTCCCTGTAAGGGGTTTTGCCACTGGGGAGAGAGACCAACTGTCTCCTCTCCCAGAAAGGGATTCGGCCGCTGGGAAGAGATATTGATAACTGTTTCTCCCTGCAAGGGCTTCTCTGTAAGGGGAGGGCGGACAACTACCTCCGCTCCCGAAGGATGGATCTGCCACTGGGAGAGAGACCGATTGTCTCCTCTCCTAGGAAGGGGTTCTGTGTAAGGGGAGGGAGGACAACTATCTCCGCTCCCAGGGGATGGCTCTGCCGCTAAGGAGAGAGAACAACTGTCTCCTCTACCAGGAAGGGGTTCTGCTTACGGAGAGGGAGGACGACTACTTCCGCTCCCAGGGGATGACTCTGCCGCTGGGGAGAGAGACCGACTGTCTCCTCTCCCTGTACCTGGCTCTGCCGCTGGGGAGAGAGACCAACTGTCTCCTCTCCCGGGAAGAGGTTCTGCTGCTGGGGATCGCTCTGCCGCTGGGGAGAGAGACTGATTGTCTCCTCTCCTGGCTCTGCCGCTGGGGAGAGAGACCGACTGTCTCCTCTCCCAGGAAGGGGTTCTGCTTACAGGGAGGGAGGACGACTATCTCCGCTCCCAGGGGATGGCTCTGCCACTGGGGAGAGAGACCGACTGTCTCCTCTCCCGGCTCCTGGCTCTGCCGCTGGGGAGAGAGACCGACTGTCTCCTCTCCCAGGAAGGGGTTCTGTTTACGGGGAGGGAGGATGACTACCTCCACTCCCAGGGGATGGCTCTGCCACTGGGGAGAGAGACCGACTGTCTCCTATCCCTGTATCTGGCTCTGCCGCTGGGGAGAGACCGAAATCCATCTCTCCCTGCAAGGGGTTCTCTGTAAGGGAAGGGAGGACGCCTACCTCCTCTCCCTGGTTTCCTGGGCCTGTTACAGGTGCTGGGCAGAGGCCGGCGGCTCTCTACCCTGTTGCCTGCGCTTCTGCTGGGGTGGCTCCTTTGTCCAGGTCTATAAGCTCGGGCCCAGGCTGCTGATCTGTATCTAGCAGCTCGTCATCGCTTATGCTCTGTTGCCACTCATCTGAGGCCAACCTCCATGATTCCCAGAGTGCTGCACCACAGCTCTGTGCAGACTCCATGGCATGCTGCAGAACTCGGGAGAGTCCGTCTGTCTCTTCTCCCGAGAAGGAGATCGACCGCTGGGGAGGGAGGTCTGCTACCTCCGCTCCATGGGAAACTGTGCTGCCGCTGGGGAGGGAGACCAGCTGTCTCTGCTCCCTTTAAGGGGTTCTGCCACTGGGTAGAGAGACCAACTGTCTCCTCTCCCAGAAAGGGATTCGGCCGCTGGGGAGAGATATTGATAACTGTCTCTCCCTGCAAGGGCTTCTCTGTAAGGGGAGGGAGGACAACTACCTCCGCTCCCAAAGGATGGATCTGCCACTGGGAGAGAGACCGACTGTCTCCTCTCCCAGGAAGGGGTTCTGTGTAAGCGGAGGGAGGAACTCTACCTCCACTCCCAGGGGATGGCTCTGCCGCTGGGGAGAGAGACCAACTGTCTCCTCTCCCAGGAAGGGGTTCTGCTTACGGGGAGGGAGGACGACTGCCTCCGCTCCCAGGGGATGACTCTGCCGCTGGGGAGAGAGACCGACTGTATCCTCTCCCTGTACCTGGCTCTGCCGCTGGGAAGAGAGACTGACTGTCTCCTCTCCCAGGAAGAGGTTCTGCTGCTGGGGATGGCTCTGCCGCTGGGGAGAGAGACTGATTGTCTCCTCTTCCGGCTCCTGGCTCTGCCTCTGGGGAGAGAAACCAACTGTCTCCTCTCCCAGGAAGGGGTTCTGCTTACAGGGAGGGAGGACGACTACCTCCGCTCCCAGGGGATGGCTCTGCTGCTGGGGAGAGAGACCGACTGTCTCCTCTCCCAGGAAGGGGTTCTGCTTACGGGGAGGGAGGACGACTACTTCCGCTCCCAGGGGATGACTCTGCCACTGGGGAGAGAGACCGACTGTCTCCTCTCCTGGCTCTGCCACTGGGGAGAGAGACCGACTGTCTCCTCTCCCAGGAAGGGGTTCTGCTTACGGGGAGGGAGGACGACTACTTCCGCTCCCAGGGGATGACTCTGCCACTGGGGAGAGAGACCGACTGTCTCCTCTCCCTGTACCTGACTCTGCCGCTGGGGAGAGACACCAACTGTCTCCTCTCCCGGGAAGAGGTTCTGCTGCTGGGGATCGCTCTGCCGCTGGGGAGAGAGACTGATTGTCTCCTCTCCTGGCTCTGCCGCTGGGGAGAGAGACCGACTGTCTCCTCTCCCAGGAAGGGGTTCTGCTTACAGGGAGGGAGGACGACTACCTCCGCTCCCAGGGGATGGCTCTGCCGCTGGGGAGAGAGACCAACTGTCTCCTCTCCCAGGAAGGGGTTCTGCTTACGGGGAGGGAGGACGACTGCCTCCGCTCCCAGGGGATGACTCTGCCGCTGGGGAGAGAGACCAACTGTCTCCTCTCCCTGTACCTGGCTCTGCCGCTGGAGAGAGAGACCGACTGTCTCCTCTCCCGGGAAGAGGTTCTGCTGCTGGGGATGGCTCTGCCGCTGGAGAGAGAGACCGATTGTCTCCTCTCCCGGCTTCTGGCTCTACCGCTGGGGAGAGAGACCGACTGTCTCCTCTCCCAGGAAGGGGTTCTGCTTGCAGGGCGGGAGGACTACTACCTCCGCTCCCAGGGGATGGCTCTGCCGTTGGGGAGAGAGACCGACTGTCTCCTCTCCTGGCTCCTAGCTCTGCCGCTGGGGAGAGAGACCAACTGTCTCCTCTCCCAGGAAGGGGTTCTGTATACGGGGAGGGAGGACGACTACCTCCACTCCCAGGGGATGGCTCTGCCGCTGGGGAGAGAGACCGACATCCATCTCTCCCTGCAAGGGGTTCTCTGTAAGGGAAGGGAGGACGCCTACCTCCTCTCCCTGGTTTCCTGGGGCTGTTACAGGTGCTGGGCAGAGGCCGGCGGCTCTCTGCCCTGTTGCCAGCTCTTCTGCTGTGGTGGCTCCTTTGTCCAGGTCTATAAGCTCGGGCCCAGGCTGCTGATCTGTATCTAGCAGCTCGTCGTCGCTTATGCTCTGTTGCCACTCATCTAAGGCAACCTCCATGATTCCCAGAGTGCTGCACCACAGCTCCGTGCAGACTCCATGGCATGCTGCAGAACTCGGTCTAGCAGCCTCTTGTATGCCTTTTCCAGTCCCCATTACTGGACAATAAGCGATACCATATCAGATACCAACCAGGGTACCCCAGAGAGATCCAACAGCTGCTCTCGGGAGTGGCCAATGTTCGTTACTCTCAGTTCTGCCCCGCTCCCAAATTCTGGGTCTTCTGTCAACTTTTCCAATAGTAACCCAGGGCCGCCGAAGTCAAAGCCCTCTGTGGGGGAGCAATCCTCCAGCCATGGCCGTACTTGCATAGCGAGCCATCGGAGGTCCCGATAGCCGTCCTCCACCCACATCTCTGCCCAAACCAGTCAATCTAGTTCCGATAGCCATTCCTCCATGGGCTGCTCTCCCAGGAAAAGCATTCGCAAGTCCCACTGGACCCAGTACCTCTCATCATATGTGGGGAGGACCTTTCCATCACAATCCTTTTCTTGTTAAAGCCTCTCCCTCCATAGTTGCCTAGTTACCAGCTACTGTGGCCCTTCTCTGTCAGCAGGAATCGTGTGGAAGAAGCAGATCCCACCGCTGCCAGCCAATGTGACGGATACCCCGGATACCCCGACTGGGTAGTTCCACCAAACGGGTCCTGCTTCCTCCCTGCCGACTGCAGCTATGTAGCTGGCAAGTGACCACAGCCTGTAGCCACCCCTGTAGCCACTGTCCTTCCTCTGCCTGGAACAGGCTGCTATGTAGCACAGGAAAGTGATTTCTATGTAGCCCAGGAAAGTGATTCTAGCAGGAGCCCACCTAAATGACTAGACAGACTAGCATTCAGGTGAAATAAGAACTGCTTTTATTGAAAACACACACTCATTTTATACAGACAGCTCATCTTGATAAGAACGGAAGACAATGCCACAGTTATCCCACCATTCCCGCCCCTCCAGACTGCCCGGCACCTCCATAGGAGCCACAGTCTCACATAATCCAAATACCTAGGGGTGGCGGTTTCGGGGTGATCATGGTGGAGCGGCGACACTTCTTTTATTGAAAACACACACTCATTTTATACAGACAGCTCATCTTGATAAGAACGGAACACAATGCCACAGTTATCCCGTCATTCCCGCCCCTCCAGACAGCCCGGCACCTCCATAGGAGCCACAGTCTCACATAATCCAAATACCTAGGGGTGGCGGTTTTGGGGTGATTCCGGTGGAGCGGCGACACTTCCAGGGTGTCATTTTAAAGCTCTAGGTCCCCAGATGCCACAGCAAGATTTGCTACTGGGGACTGGAGTTACAGTCCGTTGAAGTTATGGGTTTAGGGGTGTCCAAAACCCCCAGTTCCCAAGGGAGCTCCCCTCTGATAATTGTCACAGCTCTTGTCCTCCCTAGGGGCTACCAATCCCCAAAAGTGCGGAGTTCTGGGGCAAAGGGCTGCTGGAGCGACCAGGGGTAAAGTTATCGAGTGTCCTGCTGTCCTGCGGCCGACCGGGAGTTCCAGGACCCCGGCCAGCCTGAGAGGAGTTAGGCGGGTGTCCGTTGTGAGGCGCCCGACTGGGAGTTCCAGGAGCCTGGCCAGCCTAGGAGGGTTTTCCTGGTCATATACAAGCTCTTCATAAAACAAGCAAACAAAAGCTTCCAGATATTGTGGTTGCTCTGAGGAGCCCAAAACCACTGAGAAACAACAGGTGTGAGGTTGTAGGGGGGGTTGGGGGTAGCCTTAGCTGTCTGGTATCCGTGACAGTGTGTTAGGATTTTTTAATCTGTAGTTTAGTTTATTTAATTGGTAGTTAGTTTAATTTTAGTTAAATAGTTATATTAGTTTAATTGTTAGTTTAAACCTAGTTTTTTTAATTTGCAGGTAAGATTTAATTTAATTTAAGATAGGGAAATTGTAATTTTAATATAACATTAGGGGGCGTTAGCTTTAGCGGTTACTAGTTTAAATTAGTTTATTGCGATGTGGGTGCTTTCGGTTTAGGGGTTAATAATTTCATTTATTATATTTCGTTGTGGGGGGCTTTCGGTTTAGGGTTTAATAGGTTTATTATAGTGGCGGTGGTGTAGGGCTTAATAACTTTAGTATAGCTGGGGCGATGTGGGAGGACGGCAGATTTGGGGTTAATCAGATTTAAATAGTGTTTACGATGTGGGAGGGCGGCAGTTTATGGGTTAATATCTTTAATATAGTGATGACGATGTCGGGGGCGGCGGATTAGGGGTTAATAAATGTTATTAGTGGCTGCGATGTCGGGAGCGGCAGATTGGGGGTTAATAAATTTAATATAGTATTTGCGATGTGGGAGTGCCTCTGTTTAGGGGTTAATAGGTAGTTTATGGGTGTTAGTGTACTTTTTAACACATTAGTTATGAGTTTTATGTTACAACTTTGTAGCGTAAAACTCATAACTACTGACTTTAGATGGTGTTACGGATCTTGTTGTTTTAGAGTGTAACGCTCGCTTTTTAGCCTCATCGCAAAGCGCGTAAAACCAGCGCTATGGAAATCCCATTGAAAAATGTCATTTTTACGAGTGCGGTACTGACGTTGTGTTACAGGCTAAAAGGCTTGCGGTACACCTATAGCGACAAGACTCATAATGGCTGCGGTTTGGTATTTTCAGCGTTAAAAGACAAAGTCACAAACTTGTAATCTAGGTGAGTGTTAGTCCAGTTAACACATATGAAAATTTTTAATGACCTATATGGGTATTCATGAATACAACTTCTGCAAAATGTTGTTCCGCAGATTTTTTTTGTATAGATCTTTTGTATATAACTTTTGTATAGATTTTTTTGTACAATGATTTGAAAATGAAATATATTTTCTACATAAACATAAACGCACACAGTATGAGTATACCATAACCCTCTTGTTCTCTGATAAATTATGGAAAAAAATCTCTGTTTTGTATTGTTTCAATAAGCCACACTCTCCGCCATGTATTTGGTTTTATTGTTTTATTAATACATGCAAGGGTTAAAATCTCACGGTATGTATATAAGGAGACAATATCCCTAGAACAATAGTCTATAAGTAAGCGCCACTAGAGGACGCAAAACGTGTAAGACGTTCGTTGCTGGAGAGCCCCGTGTCTGTATGGAAGAAATAAAGCAAACCTTTATTTTTATAGTACACGTGTGGAGATGGCCTTTCTGTGCTTTGTGTATGTTCAGTGGTTGGATCTGCCACTTGTTAGGCCCTCCAAGTTTGATGGGAAACGTTTTCTACATTTTTCAAAACCGGAGTTACATGGAGTACACACTTCCGGTTGTATTCCTATTCTGGCGTTATATTTTAAAGGGGCCTGCGGTATGCAAATGTATTAGTTACAGTGCATCTTTATTATAACTGATTAATTAAACTTAATCTAAAATATTGTTTCCATTTTAAATCTGACTATACAAAGGGGAAAGTTTACCATCACTTTAATGTTGCATATAAACACTCCCAACTATCTAGAATAAGAGTAAATGCTAGCCCCACACTGCAGACTCATAGCTGTGGATTGTAGAAGATGATATTTAAAGCCACATGTGGAAAAGTTTCAAGTCATACCATTAGATCTTGTGACAAATTATTTGGAACCTCTAGATCAGGGGTCGCCAACCTTTCGGACCTCAGGGACCACTAAACTCACAATTTTGAATCCCGTGGACCACTAACATGATTTTTTTTTTTTAAAGGTACAAACCTCTATGTATATATATATATATATATATATATATATATATAAACATACATACACACACATACTGTACATAACTAGTATAACCATAGCTAAGTTTACATTATATATATATTTACACATTTTTAAGAATTATTTTTTGGAATTAACTAACTGAATAACAAAACTGAGAGAATACTTCCAAATGACAGATGAAGGGTGAGTGCCAAATTTTGAGCTGGAAACAGAGAGGCAGAAAGTGGGAAAAAAATAATTATGTTTAAAAGGACCACAGGACTTCCAAGTTACATTCCCAGTTAGGAATTATTCAAAACTACTTATGATCATGGTCAGACATTGGAGTCATAAATTAAGTTTATATCAGAAAGCTCTCAATATGGATGTGAGCTAACCACTACTGATGGTACTGGCAATTACTATAATACTGGTGGGATATGACTGATCTGCTAGTTGGCAATTACTGGAATTCAGGTGGAATGGCTTTGTGCGCTGGAAAATTATTAGAACAACAAATAATTATTATTTAATTTTGAAAAAAAGAAGATGGAGGGGAGGAAGACAAACAGTGATGTAAGTCCATCTGAAGGAATTAGGAAAACTACTACAAAGAGACAGGTAAAGGGAAGAAGATAAATGAAATATAAGAGAGAAATATTTTTTTTTTAAGATTTTCTTTTTTATATACTTTAATTCCACTATTTCAAGCCAAGACTATACCAACCTCTGCTGACTTTAAAATGGAAGCATCTTTCTCTGAGCAGCACGCCGGGCAGGAGGAGTTAAAAATACAATCTAGCTACGCAAGTTGCACAGTAGTACGCAACATGCATAGTGAGATTGTAATTTAACTTCTCCGTCGGTTTTCACTGATGTCCAGCCAGGCACTGTAGGGAGTTGTGGCACGACAGGGGTGATACCATCAGACGAGATTCATTCCTGATTGATGGTGTCAAGGACCACCAATATCTTCTCGTGGACCACCAGTGGTCCATGGACCACTGGTTGGCGACTGCTGCTCTAGATCACACTGGATAATGGATTTTACACATGCACTGATGAAAAATTATGCCAGGCTTTTTCTTGTTCTTTGTTTATTTGATCCATATACTGTATCATTTTAGATGGGGGCATGAATAATAAAGTCTACGTTTTACTTAAAGGGATATGAAACCCAAAAAATCAGACACAGCATACAATTTAAAAAAGGTTTCCAATGTACTTCTATTATCAAATTTGCTTTGTTCCCATTATATTCTGCATTGAAGAGATACCTAGGTAGGCATCTGGAGCACTACTTGGCAAGAAATAGTGTTGCTGTCTAGTGCTCTTGCAAATGGATACCATTCTTGCAAAACTGCTGCCATATACTGCTCCAGAAATGGCCTGCTCCTAAGCATACTTCTCTGCTATTTAACAAAAGATACCAAGAAAATGAAGAAATAAAAATGACAATAGCAGTGAATTAGAAAGATGTATAAAATTGCATGCTCTATCTGGATCATGAAAGAAACATTTTGGGTTTCATATCCCTTTAAGTTGGAAAAACAATACTTTTTCCTTTTACATAAATTATTACTTATCTATATAAAGCAAAAAAAAAAATTAAATAAAGAGGAAAATAACAAGGTTTGTATTAGGTACAGTACGTGCATTTGGCAGTTTTGTTAGCTACCGCATGTAAAAAAGAAATCTTGACAAAGGGGAAGGAGCCCCGAAACGTTGCTGTTCACCTAATAAAGGTCTATTCACTTTCCACCCTTGAGAGTGCAGCTTTTCTTTGACATTTTGATACCTTGGAGCAAGCAGTTATGCTCTAAATTTGCCTGCACCCACCCTGAAGCTTGCTGGATATTGAGATCAGGTGTGCTGGTCCTACTCTGCTGTTTATACTGTAAAAAAAAAAAGTCCGCTGGCGGTTGGCTCTATTCTTTGCTGTATTTCTTCTTTTGAAAGTGCAACACACTAAGATATGGATTTGCACTTTCTCAAGAAGAAATCCAGCTCCGAAAAGAGCAAAATGCCGTGAGTGGCCACCTTTTTCCGTATTTGGCAACTAACAAAACTGCAGAATGCACATTTCTAGTTTGTAACTTTTCCAAAATCACAGTTTGTGAATATAATTTCTATATATGGTGGAAACTCCTGGGCGGTGGCCATGATAGGTTGCAAGATTGTTTTCTGCGCCAGATCAGAAAATTAATTTACATGTTTACTTTTAGTTGACCCATTGGGTGTTGTGTTATACTTTATGCTATACCAAAGGATTGGTTTTAGCCACAGTCCTCCAGAGATTACAATGGGCTGCAGCCTTTTGACTACAGTGCTATCTTGGTATTCACTGCAGAAACTTCCATTGGCAGCATACGCATAGGTATGGGCTCGTCAGCTGAATTTATATTAGCAGCCTTAATAAATCTTGCTATCCTAATACAGACACAGATACTTTACTTCTTTATGATACTTAGGCCCCTAGTTATCTAGCCGTCAACCTCAAATACGCTGGAAGCGTATTTGTGGCGAGGCTGATTCGCCTTAGTTATCAAGCCCTAGATACCGGCAAAAGTAGAATTTAGTGACGTAAGCTTTGATCCGCCGAGCAAAGTCCGACACAGATCGATTCTTACGTCACTACAGATGTTCCGCACACAAGTGCGGCACAATCTGACTACTTTTGCTAGTTATCAAAAAACTAGCAGGTACGCTCGGCACTTTTCCGGCCCAGCATACCTGGTTTTAATCCGCCGCCCTGGAGGCAGCGGATCGCATAGGAATCAATGGGAGTCTGACCATAGCGAAAGTTCATGTTCGCTGCTGCCAGACATCCCATTGATTCCTATGGGAGATGTCTGCACCTAACACCCTAACATGTACCCCGAGTCTAAACACCCCTAATCTGTCCTCCCTACACCGCCGCAACTAAATAAAGTTATTACCCCCTAAACCGCCACTCCCGGAGCCCACCGCAAGCTATAATAAATATGTTAACCTCTAAACCGCCACCTACATGATACCCTATTAACCCCTATCCTGCCCCCCCTATACAATTAAATAAACTAACTAAATTACAAAAAATAAAAAAAGCTAAGTTTCAAAAAATAAAAAAAATAAGTTACAAACATTTAAAAAATATTACAACTATTTTAAGCTACTTACACCTAATCTAAGCCCCCTAATAAAATAACAAACCCCCCAAAATAAAAAATTCCCTACCCTATTCTAAATTAAAAAGTTCAAAGCTCTTTTACCTGATCGGAACAGCCAATAGAATGCGAGCTCAATCTGATTGGCTGATTGGATCAGCCAATCGGATTGAACTTCAATCTGATTGGCTGATTCAATCAGCCAATCAGATTTTTCCTACCTTAATTCCGATTGGCTGATAGAATCCTATCAGCCAATCGGAATTGAAGGGACGCCATCTTGGATGACATCCCTTAAAGAAATATCCATTCGTCGGTAGTCGTCGGGAAGAAGAGGATGGCTCCGCGTCGGCTCGTCTGAAGATGGCTCCGTTCCGGATGGATGAAGATTGAAGACGCGGCTTGGAAGATGACTTCATCGGAAGGAAGATTTCTTCAGCACCGCTTGGATGATGACTTCATCGGATGGAAGATTTCTTCAGCGCCCCTTGGATGATGACTTCTTCCGCTCCGGATCTCCTCTTCGGTTCCATCGGTGGCTCGGCTGAGTGAAGACGACTAAAGGTAGGATGATCTTCAGGGGGGTAGTGTTAGGTTTTTTTAAGGGGGGTTTGGGTTAGATTAGGGGTATGTGGGTGGTGGGTTTTAATGTTGGGGGTGTTATTTTTCTTTTACAGGCAAAAGAGCTGAATTCTTTGGGGCATGCCCCGCAAAAGGCCCTTTTAAGGGCTGGTAAGGTAAAAGAGCTTTGAACTTTTTAATTTAGAATAGGGTAGGGAATTTTTTTTATTTTGGGGGGGTTTGTTATTTTATTAGGGGGCTTAGATTAGGTGTAAGTAGCTTAAAATTGTTGTAATATTTTTTAAATGTTTGTAACTTATTTTTTTTATTTTTTGTAATTTACTTAGTTTATTTAAATGTATTTAATTGTAGTTATTGGTAGGTAATTTATTTAATTAATTTAATGATAGTGTAGTGTTAGGTTTAATTGTAAGTTAGGTTAGGATTTATTTTACAGGTAATTTGGTATTTCTTTTAGCTAGGTAGTTATTAAATAGTTAATAACTATTTAATAACTATTCTAACTAGCTAAAATAAATACCAAGTTACCTGTAAAATAAATATAAATCCTAAAATAGCTACAATGTAATTATTAATTATATTGTAGCTATCTTAGGGTTTATTTTACAGGTAAGTATTTAGTTTTAAATAGGAATAATTTATTAAAGTATAGTGTAGTGTTAGGTGTAATTGTAACTCAGGTTAGGTTTTATTTTACAGGTAAATTTCTCTTTATTTTAGCTAGATAGCTATTAAATAGTTAATAACTATTTAATAGCTATTTTACCTAGTTAAAATAAATTGAAAGATGCCTGTAAAATAAAAATAAATCCTAAGATAGCTACAATATAATTATTAGTTATATTGTAGCTATATTAGGGTTTATTTTAAAGGTAAGTATTTAGTTTTAAATAGGATTAATTTAGTTAATAAGATAAATATTATTTAGATTTATTTAATTAATATTTAAGTTAGGGGGGTGTTAGGGTTAGTGTTAGACTTAGGTTTAGGGGTTAATAATTTTATTACAGTGGCGGCGGTGTGGGGGGGGGCAGGATAGGGGTTAATAAATTTATTATAGGTGGCGACGGTGTAGGGGGCAGATTAGGGGTTAATAAGTTTAATATAGGTTGTGGCGGGGTCTGGGAGCGGAGGTTTAGGGGTTAATACATTTATTCAGTTGCGGCGAGGTCCGGGATCAGCAGGATAGGGGTTAATAACTTTATTATAGGTGGTGACGGTATAGGGGGGGCAGGATAGGGGTTACTAGGTATAATGATGGTGGCGGCAGTGTCTGGGAGCGGCGGTTTAGGGGTTAATACATTTATAAGAGTTGCGGCGGGGTCTAGGAGCGGCGGTTTAGGGGTTAGTAGCTTTATTTAGTTGCGGGGGGCACCGGGGGCGCCGGTATAGGGGGTAGAACAGTGTAGTTAGCGTGGGTGCTTAGTGACAGGCTAGCAATAAAGCTGGGAAAAAGCCGAAGAGCAGCGAGATCGGATGAGTGATAACTATCACAGTCCGCTGCTCATCGCCCCGTACTTGGTGCGCGGCTTTTTGACAGCTTTATTGATAACTTAGGCGAGCGTATTCAGGTCCGCGGCGGCGATGGTAGGCGAGCTTAGGCGGGCGTATTGAGCCGGCGAAGGCAGGTAAAGTAGACGCGTTGATAACTAGGCCTCCTTGAATCTACTGTCATATACGCTATTCAAGAACAGTATACACTAAACTAGTGTATAGTACCCTCATACTACGAAGTACAGGATCCACACTGAAGTTGACGCGCAGCCCTTTAGGCCCAGCGCGCGTGGTGCTGTTAGTAATATCTGATGATACTGAGGAGTCGCATTTACTGGGAGCATGTGATTCTAGTTTTGTGGGGTCCCTGTTGATTAACCAACCCTTCTGTTCAAGATTCCCTACTCATAGAGCCTAAATGGTGGATTTAAAAAGCAGCAGATGCTCCAATCTACCCCGAAGTTTCTGACCGCTGCTCCTTAACTTGCCCGCCACCTTTTAGGTGGCGTACTGCAATCATCCCGATCTGATACAATCGGGCTGATTGACGGCCCCTGCTAGTGGCCGATTTGCCACAAATGTGCAGGGGGTGGCATTGCACAAGCATTTCACAAGAATTGCTTGTGCAATGTTAAATGCTGACAGCGTATGCTGTCTGCATTTAGCGATGTCAGGCAGACATGATTTGCTACAGCGAATCATGTCCGCCCGCCATAAAATAAATCTACCCCTAAGAAAGATCTGTGGGTTGAGGTGACTGCAAAGCCCAGGAAAGTTGTGAACACAACCCCAGAAACAGTGTGGTTAAGAGAAAAGCAATATGATCCGTTTGCAGGCTTTGTTCTACTGAGGACCGCAAACAGCAATTAATGGTCTGGAACTTGTCTACATGCTGCTCCAGATTTTATTTCGCTACTGGCAGCTCTTAAAACTATTAAATTTGTGTACTCTTGGATGCACTATCACTATGTATTAAGATTTCCCTTTCTTTTAGCGCATTTATTTTGAACACACTGTGAGTTTCTGTTATGAGACCCAGAAGTGGTCTCCTTTTTTTTAGGTTACCTACTCTTGATATAATCAATCTTTAAGTATTTGAGGTCCAAAAGTAGCCTCCTTAGTTGCAGAGCGGGTTCAAAATTTGACTGACATTCCTTTCATTGTATTATTAAAATTATTTCCTATCAGCTAGATTACGAGTTTTGCGTTAGGCTTAAAAAGCATCGTTGGCCGGTCCCAACGCTGCTTTTTAACACCTGCAGGTATTACGAGTCCTGCAGGTACAGACTCACCGCTCACTTTTTTGGCCAGACTCGGAAATACCGCAAATCCATTTACGTCAATTGCGTATCCTATTTTTTCAATGGGACTTGCATAGCTCCGTTTTTTTCCGAGTCTTCCAAAAAGTGAGCGGTAGACCTTCTCCTGTCAAGCCTGATACTGCATTTTAAAGTCAGTAGTTAAGAGTTTTACACTACAACGCCGTTGCATAAAACTCTTAACTAAAGTGCTAAAAAGTACACTAACACCCATAAACTACCTATTAACCCCTAAACTGAGGCCCTCCCACATCGCAAACACTAAAATTAAATTTTTAACCCCTAATCTGCCGAACCGGACATTGCCACCACTATAATAAATATATTAACCCCCTAAAACGCCGCACTCCTGCATCACAAACATTAGTTAAATATTATTGTCAGGGTACAGCAACCCTTAATGTAACGTTGTAGGATCTCAACTGCAGACTAGCTCTATAAG
Source organism: Bombina bombina (assembly GCF_027579735.1). Classification (NCBI taxonomy): domain Eukaryota; kingdom Metazoa; phylum Chordata; class Amphibia; order Anura; family Bombinatoridae; genus Bombina; species Bombina bombina. The sequence goes on along the minus strand of NC_069501.1, from coordinate 532,661,429 downwards.
GTGTTAGTGTCAAACTTTAGAAGTGGTACGTGTTTCTTTGTTACAGGAGTAATCTGGGAACTCCTGTATTACTGAATAAATGTCTGTTTTAATACCCCTATGTCAGGGTTAACAAGTAATCCTTAGTAAGTGATACAGTCTTTAGGAATTCTTATCAATGCTCAACCTTGTTACATATATAAGTCTTATCCAGCAGTAGTGACAAGCAAACAGTTCAACTTAGTAGTGTGAGTGTACCTCGTGTACCTTGTAAATGGGAGAGGTGTCCGTGCTGCAGCTGCAGAGCGTGTCTTGTACCTGAGCGTTCTTCCTCCAATCAGAGTGCAGGATTAGCTGGCAGGCAGTCAGCGTGGAAGTTGCCTCGACCGGGTCTATGTGGGAGTAAGCGTGTAGAGACCGGGAGGTGTGTTGCTGAACTCCAATCACAGTACAGGAATTGCTGGCAGGCAGAACGGTGCTAAAGCAAGCACGGAGTTTATCGTGAGCGGGTATCACCCGTGAACAGGGATTGTAATCCTTCTGTAGTGGAAATATAGTAACGGTGAGTCTTTTGTATGGGATGTAACCCACAGGTGGAAATGGCTTCAGTTTGCAGGTAGACTGCGGGGAACTTTGGTTTTAGAGCCGAGTCGACTTTGCTTGAAACTGTAAACAGATCTAGAAGGGATAAATCCTTAGGTCCTTAGTAGAAGGAAATAAAGTCAGTATTTTAGATATCTTTTGTAGGAATAGCCAGGACGTTCAGAGTATGCTTCCTCTCTCATGAGATTCAGGTAGACTAAACATTAATCGGCAGGTGGAAGGGGGAGGAGTAGGAATAAATAAGTTTGACTTAAAGGTACAGGAGCCAACCCTGACAATTATTAACCCCTAATCTGCCGTCCCTAACATCGCAGACACCTACCTACATTTATTTACCCCTAATCTGCCGCCCCCAACGCCACTATATTAAAGTTTATTTTAACCCCTAAATCTAAGTCTAACCCTAACCCCCCCTAACTTAAATATAATTAAAATAAATCTTAATAAATGTAACTATCATTAACTAAATAATTCCTACAGATACTCGTCGACTTACGACCGCGTTACGTTCTGACCTTCCGGTCGTAAGACGATTTGGACGTAAGTCGGACAAAATATATGGCATGTAAATAATATGGTCTATTGTGTGATGTGTTGGGCTGACATTTCATGATTAATAATAACAATAACACCAGAGTTGTTTTAAATTAAATTCCTTTACTAATACAGTATCATCACAGTATGAATAATAAAATAACCTTTACTGTACTGTACCTGTACTGTGCAAATAATAACATAACATTTACTGTGCAAATACTATTACTGTACTGACATTTACTGTACTGTACCTATACTGTACTGTAATAAAATAACATTTTTTTTTGTACTCTACCTGTAGTACTATGCAAATAATAACATAACATTTACTGTACCTGTACAGTAGTTTGCAGGAACTTTAACACTTATTTTACTTTAAACTTTTAAGAAAAGTAACTGAACTTAAATTTTTCTTTTACTGTACTTTTACAGTTATGTCATCAGAGTTACAGTATTATCATCTTGGTGAGTTGAGGCTGGAGGGGTTTCAGATGCAGTGTTCTTTTCAAAAAACATGCTGAGCTTTGTTTGACGCGTTTGTTTCTTTTTCTCCTCATAGATTTCACGATAGCCACGCACAGCTTCCTGAATTTGACGGTCAACCTTGTTAAATCTTTCAACATTCTGGTCCATGTTTTCAAAACAGGAGACAGCTTTATTTAGCAATGTAAAGCCTTCAGCCAACCCCTTTGCAGTGAATTTCTTCTCTGGCTCTTCTTCTTCTTTGTCTTCTTCCTCTCTCCTATTTTCCTCTGCAACTCTCTCTGCTTCCAGTTCTATTAGATCTTCATTTGAAAGTTCTTTTGACTCATAATCTAACAGCTCTTCTACATCTTCCACTTCACATTCCAATTCAAGATTGTTTGCAAGTCTTACAATGTTTTCTCGAATTTCATCGAGCTCTTCCTCTGTTTCAAATCTCTCAAATCTGGTCACATATCGTTTTAGGCACTTCTTCCAAATTCCATTCATGCACTTTTCTGTTACATCCTCCCACGCTGCTGCAATATTTTTTATGCACTGAAGAATGTTATAACTTTTCCAAAAATCACGCAATGTTATGTCATCATCAGCATCTGTAGCAGCTATGGCTTGGGCGAATGTAGATCTGAGGTAGTATGCTTTAAACGTGGCAATTGCCCCTTGGTCCATAGGTTGAATGAGTGGTGTTGTGTTAGGTGGCATATAAACCACTTTTACATCAGGATTAAGGTCACCCAGGTGTGGTGGATGTCCAGGTGCGTTGTCTAAAATCATTAAAATTTTGAACTGGATTACTTTCCCTAAGCAATATTCACGAACTTGGGGAATGAAACAGTTAACAAACCAGTCTGTGAACAATGCCTGAGTCATCCACGATTTAGCATTTGACCGTTAATACACAGGCAGCGTGTGCTTATTAATGTTTTTAAATGCATGTGGGTTTTCTGAGCGATAGATAAGAAATGGCTTAAGCTTAAAACCAACAACGTTTCCTCCAAGTAACAAGCTTACCCGATCCTTGAATGCTTTAAATCCTGGCATGGTTTTTGATTCTTGGTGAATGTATGTGCGCTCAGGCATCCGTTTCCAGAACAGACCCGTTTCATCAACGTTGAATATTTGTTCAGGTAAATACCCTCCCTCTTGGATTAATTCATCCAAAGTGTCAATGAACTTTGCAGCGGCTTCTGAATCTGCACTTGCTGCTTCTCCTGAAACCCGCACATTATGCAGACTGAATCTTCTTCTAAAACGTTTAAACCATCCAGTGCTTGCCTGGAAATTCTCTTTGTAATCCTCACCAGCTTTCTCCTTTAAAGTCTCAAACAAACTTTTAGCCTTCATCTGAATTGTTAGAAGGCTTATGGGTGTACGTTTTTGTATTTGATCTTCTATCCACAACATTAATAATTTCTCCATTTCATGAATGGGCCCTTGACGTTGTTTTGTTATTATTGTTGATTTCATTGGTGCGGAACCTTTTACAGCTTCACGTATGCGTTCCTTGTCCTTAATGATTGTGGAAACTGTGGAATGCGACAGTTTCATATCACGGGCAATCGCATTCACTTTTTTACCTTCGTCATACTGCTTTATTACTTTCATTTTTAACTCCAAATCAAGAGCTTTCCTCTTCTTTGTAGCCTCTTTGCCACTACACGGTACCGGCCTTTTGGACTGCGACATGGTCAGACCCATACAAAGGCTGCTGCTTACAGTCACTTCTCATCACACACAAGCACCGCCTTTGCGCACACAAGCACTGTCTTGCCGATGGTCGTAAGTACCGCCTTTGCGACCGATGGTCGTAAGTACCGCCTTTGCGCACACAAGCACTGCCTTGCCCCTTTACGCACATACGCAAATAAGCATCACCCTCAGTGCGACCGATGGACGTAAGTACCGCCTTTGCGCACACAAGCACTGCCTTGCCCCTTTACGCACATACGCAAATAAGCATCACCCTCAGCGCGACCGATGGACGTAAGTACCGCCTTTGCGACCGATGGTTGCAAGTACCGCCTTTGCGCACGTATCGCCTCTTCAGTGCGACCGATAGTCGTAAGTACGGATGGCCGTAAGTCGCATAGGTCGTAAGTCGACGAGTATCTGTATTTAAAACTAAATACTTACCTATAAAATAAACCCTAAGCTAGCTACAATATAACTAATAGTTACATTGTAGCTAGTTAAGGGTTTATTTTTATTTTACAGGCAAGTTTGTATTTATTTTAACTAGTTAGAATAGTTACTAAATAGTTATTAACTATTTAATAAACTACCTAGTTAAAATAAATACAAAAGTACCTGTAAAATAAAACCTAACCTAAATTACAATTACACCTAACACTACACTAAAATTAATTCCCTAAATTAAATACAATTAAATAAAAATAAAAAAACACTAAATTACAGAAAATAAACAAATTACAAGATTTTTAAACTAATTACACCTAATCTAATCCCCCTAACAAAATAAAAAGCCCCCCAAAATAAAAATAAGCTCTACCTTTGTAATAGTCTGTATTTGTAGCAATTTGAACAAGCATTTAATTTTGTTTTATAAATAAGAACTAACAATTTCCTCAAAAGTAGGTTTGTAACATAAAAGAAGCTTGATGAATTCGTTGTCAGTGCTTCATATAATGTATTACTATTTGCCCAATAAGTGACAGTTTATTAACTTCATAAACTGTATTACTTTCAGGGCATTTGATAATGCAAACAGTTCAAATTAAGCAGTAACGTAAAATATAGTATTCCTTAATTAGGCAGGTAAAGTTCATCAAAATAAGTAAGGATAACGATTAATAATAAAATAATTAGGTCTGACCTGAGAACACAGGAATTGTTACTTGTCCGTTTGTTATGAACAGCAGCGTGGTACTCAGAGGGAGAGCGGTAGCGGCTGCAGCTGATGACGTCACCGCTACTTGCTGTGCTGTGTATGAAGCTGCTTGAATCCTGTTACCTTGTAAATGCTTCAGGGTTTGATGTCGAGTTAGTTTGATTTCCTTATAGTATGAAATATCTTCCAGTGTTGAATTGAGTAGAAGAGTTGCTAGATGTAGGAATGAAAAATAAGAGATGTTATCAGTAACTCTTCAAATAAGAATTTATGAGGCTGTTGGAGAGTGAGGAAAACTCTCAGTGTAACGCTTGTGCTGTGAATCCTTTCTCAATTAACCAGCAATGAATGCTGGGGGAAAGTGCTTGATATAGGAGGCTCTTAAAGGGACAGATCATTAGCAAGCAGTAACCCTGACAGAGCCCCCCACAAAAAGAACCACAGCGAGGTTCAAGGCCTAGGACGATCAGGGTTACGTCTATGGAAGAGGGAAATCAGACGTGGAGCAGATATGTTCGAGGCAGGCTCCCAGGAATCATCCTCATGGCCAAAACCTTTCCAATGAACCAAATAGAAAAGATTCCCACGACGTAGTCTAGAATCCAGAATGCTATGAACCTCATACTGGCAATCAAGATTAGCAGAAGGTATTGGGTCTTCTGATGTAATATTTGTTATGGGTAGGTTGCAAGGTTTGATAAGAGACACATGGAAAGTTGGATGTATCTTAAAAGTTGATGGTAGTTGGAGTGTAACTGTTGTTGGACCATTTACCCTGACGATAGGGTAAGGACCCAAAAAGAGTTTACCTAGTTTCCTACAAGGATAAGGTATCTTGAGGTTCTTAGTGGAGAGCCATACTTGTTGTCCTACGGAATATTGAGGACTAGGTCTGTGGCGAAGATCGTAGTACCTGCGTTGTGATGCCTGTGCCTGAAGAATATGTTCACGAATTGAAGAAAAGTTAGCAGAAATGTCATTAACCAGATCATTCACCTGAGGACATGGGGTGTCAATCTTCGGAAGTAGTGTGAAATTTGGATGTAAACCATAATTTATAAAAAATGGTGATGTGCCAGTTGTAGAACTCTTATTATTATTATAGGCAAATTCTGCTAGGGGCAAGTAGGTGGCCCAAGAATCTTGTTGGTGAGAGCAGAAACAACGTAGGTATTGCTCTAGCCACTGGTTCACCCTCTCCGTCTGCCCATTCGTCTGAGGATGGTAAGCAGTGGTGAGTTTTTGTTCTATATGCAGAGCAGCACACAAATTTCTCCAGAACTTAGATGTGAATTGGGTTCCACGGTCACTAAGGATGGTTTTAGGTATTCCATGCAGTCTTACAATATTTTGAATGAACAATTCACTGGTGAACTTGGAAGTGGGTAGGGAGGTAACCGGTATGAAATGTGCCATCTTTGAGAATAGATCGGTGACAACCATTATATTGGTATATTTGTTGGAGAGAGGTAAGTCCACGATAAAGTCTAGGGATACCGCCTCCCAGGGTACTTGAGGTACAGGTAAAGGCTGTAAAAGACCCACAGGGAGTTGTTTAGAAGGTTTGGAGGTTGCGCATATAACACATTTAGAAATATATTCTTTGAGATTGAGGTTAAGAGTAGGCCACCAAAAAGATCTCTTAAGTAAATCCAAAGTTTTATCCCTTCCCATGTGTCCAGCAAGGGGAGACTCATGAACTGTTTTCAAGATTGAAGATCTAAGATTTGGAGGTATGTATAGCTTCCCGTCCTTATAGAGTAAGCCATCAGAATTGTAAGTAAGATCTGTATGAGGTACTGATGGATCAATAGCAGTAGCATCTTTTATCACTGTAGTTAGACTTGTTATAACTCCAATGATAGAGTCCTTAGGAACAATAGTAGTAGGAATGCATGGTATTATAGGTTTAGGACCTTGTCTAGAGAGGGCGTCAGCCTTGCCATTTTTTGTACCAGGCCTGTAGGTAATGATGTAATGGAAACGAGAGAAGTAAAGACTCCAGCGTAATTGTCTGGAGGATAGAGTTCGATTAGACTGAAGATATTGCAGATTTTTGTGGTCAGTATATATGACAGTTGGTTGTGTTGCACCCTCAAGCAAATGCCTCCAGTGATCGAAGGAACACTTTATTGCAAGTAATTCTTTCTCGCCAACTGGATAATTTAACTCTGCTGGTTGCATCAATCTAGAGAAGAATGCGACCGGATGTAAGGGTTCTTTGAATGATTTCCTTTGAGAGAGGATTGCCCCTATTGCGAACTCAGAAGCGTCAACTTCCAGGATAAATTGCTTTTCTAAATCCGGGTATTGGAGAATGGGTGCTGTAGTGAATTTATTTTTTAAAAGGTCAAATACCTGTTGAGTATGGCTTGTCCACCTGAAAGGATGATTCAATTTGGTGAGTTCAGTAAGAGGTTTGGTAATAGCAGCAAATCCAGGAATGAATTTCCTATAATAATTTGAGAAGCCAAGGAAACGTTGAACATCTTTCTTACATTGAGGAGTCGGCCAATTATGAATGGCCTGAACCTTGTCATCTTGCATCTTGATTCCTTCAGGAGAGATGTTATACCCCAGAAAAGAGATATTATTTGATTCAAATATACATTTTTCTAGTTTAGCGTATAGGTTATTTTTTCGTAACCTAGTGAGAACTTCTCTAACATGCATTCTATGTTGATCTAAATTTTGTGAGTAAACTAGAATATCGTCCAAATAGACAACAACATATACATCCAAAATATCTCTGAAAAGATCATTGATTAAGCATTGGAATGTTGCTGGGGCATTGCACAGACCGAATGGCATCACTGTATATTCGAATAGCCCATATCTAGTCCGAAAAGCAGTGAGCCATTCGTCGCCAGCTCTCATTCGTATAAGATTATAGGCACCTCGAAGATCCAATTTAGTGAAAATTGAGGCCCCCCTTAATCTTTCAATTAATTCAGGGATTAAAGGTAGGGGGTACCTGTTTTTTCTGGTACGCCTGTTCAATTCCCTGTAATCAATGATTGGTCTTAACGTGCCATCTTTATTGGTAACAAAAAATATGCCTGCACCTGCAGGAGAGGTACTAGGTCTTATAAAACCTTTTCGGAGGTTCTCATCGATATAATTTTTAAGGTGTTCTAGTTCTGGTTTAGAAAGGGGGTAGATATGTCCATAGGGAATTGAAACTCCTGGGAGTAAATCAATAGGACAATCGTAATCCCTATGAGGGGGCAAACATTCAGCTTCTTTTTTATTAAAAACATCTGAGAAGTCTGCATATTGTTTGGGTAAAATATTATCCTCAACCTGTAGCATAATTAAATCTGATGATGTCTCACCATTTTGAGTGAGATGAGGAAAAGATAAACTGAGGTCATTCCAGTTTATAGTTGGTTTGTGTTTACAAAACCAATTTATACCAAGGATTACATTAAACATTGGTGAAGATATGACATCAAAAGTGAGTGTTTCTGTGATGTGTGTGCAAGATATTACCTGTAATGGTGTAGTTTGGTGTGTGACAGGACCTGATTTTAAAAAAGAGCCATCAATGACCTTCACAGAGACTGGAGTTTTCTTAGAAACTAGAGGTATTTTATTCTGTTTCACAAAAGAAAAATCAACAAAATTTCTACATGAGCCGGTGTCCAGGATAGCTTCAGTTGTTATCCTGATTTGATCCCACTGTAAAATAATAGGGATAGTTAAATATGATGGTTTAATGGTTTTCATTAACAGGGATTCAGAGATGTTAGGCAACCTACCCTTCTTATTCCTAGCCAGAACTGGGCAGTCCTTTACTTCATGTGTAGGGCAGGCACAATACATGCACAAACTATGCAACTTCCTCCTAGTCTTTTCCTGAGAGGAGAGGGGACCCTTTATGAAGCCTATGTCCATAGGTTGTGGTGATTCCTTAGTTTGATAAACAGGTGTGGAGAGAAAGCTTTTTGTACCGCTAGCCTTTTCAGAGCGGCGTTCCCTAAGCCGTCTATCTATGTTAATAGTGAGAGAAAAGAAATCTTCCAATGAATCTGGAATACCTGTGCGTGAAAGCTCATCCTTTATATCCTCAGATAATCCTAAACGATATTGAGTTTTAAGGGAGACCTCATTCCATCCCGAATCACGGGCAGAAATTTTAAATTGTGTGATGTAAGACTCCACTGGGTTCTTTCTTTGTTTTAAAGATCTAAGTAAGTTTTCAGCTGTGACCTGTTTGAAAGGGTCATCATATAATGCTGACATTTGATCAAAGAATTCATCTAGAGATCCCAGTATTGCATCATCATTTTCAAAAAAAGAGTCAGCCCAAGCCCTAGGTTCCCCCCTCAAATATGATATCACAGTGAGCACTCTTGATCTTTCTGTGGGATAAGTACGTGGCTTTAATTGAAAAAGCAACAAACAGGAGTTTTTAAACTCTCTGAATCTTGAACGGTCACCAGAGAATTTTTCTGGGGGGGAGACCATAGGTTCAGGGATAGAATCTGCACTTGCAGGTTTAGGTGCCAGAGTCTCTCTTAAGCAGGCCTTCAAAGCCTGATTTTCCACTTGTAATTCATGGAAAGAACCTGATAAAGCTTCTAATCTGTCTGACAAGACTTGAACTTTATCACTTAAAAGATCTTGTTCCATAATTGCTGTTGAAAGTATATGTTTAGTATAGGATAATTCTGTGTACACAAACACTAAATCCTTTCTTCCTTATGGCTGGTTAATTCTGTAATAGTCTGTATTTGTAGCAATTTGAACAAGCATTTAATTTTGTTTTATAAATAAGAACTAACAATTTCCTCAAAAGTAGGTTTGTAACATAAAAGAAGCTTGATGAATTCGTTGTCAGTGCTTCATATAATGTATTACTATTTGCCCAATAAGTGACAGTTTATTAACTTCATAAACTGTATTACTTTCAGGGCATTTGATAATGCAAACAGTTCAAATTAAGCAGTAACGTAAAATATAGTATTCCTTAATTAGGCAGGTAAAGTTCATCAAAATAAGTAAGGATAACGATTAATAATAAAATAATTAGGTCTGACCTGAGAACACAGGAATTGTTACTTGTCCGTTTGTTATGAACAGCAGCGTGGTACTCAGAGGGAGAGCGGTAGCGGCTGCAGCTGATGACGTCACCGCTACTTGCTGTGCTGTGTATGAAGCTGCTTGAATCCTGTTACCTTGTAAATGCTTCAGGGTTTGATGTCGAGTTAGTTTGATTTCCTTATAGTATGAAATATCTTCCAGTGTTGAATTGAGTAGAAGAGTTGCTAGATGTAGGAATGAAAAATAAGAGATGTTATCAGTAACTCTTCAAATAAGAATTTATGAGGCTGTTGGAGAGTGAGGAAAACTCTCAGTGTAACGCTTGTGCTGTGAATCCTTTCTCAATTAACCAGCAATGAATGCTGGGGGAAAGTGCTTGATATAGGAGGCTCTTAAAGGGACAGATCATTAGCAAGCAGTAACCCTGACAACCTTACACTGAATTACAAATAGCCCTTAAAAGGGCCTTTTGCGGGGCACTGCCCCAAAGTAATCAGCTCTTTTACCTGTAAAAAAAAATTACAAATCCCCCCCAACATTAAAACCCACCACCCACACAACCAACCCTACTCTAAAACCCACCCAATCCCCCCTTACAAAAACCTAACACTAACCCCTTGAAGATCACCTTACCGGGAGACGTCTTCACCCAACCGGGCCGAAGTCCTCAACGAAGCCGGGAGAAGTCTTCATTCAAACCGGGTGAAGTGGTCCTCCAGACGGGCAGAAGTCTTCATCCAGACGGCATCCTCTATCTTCAGCCATCCGGCGCGGAGCGGGTCCATCTTCAAGACATCCGGCGCGGAGCATCCTCTTCCATCGAAGTCTTCTTACTACATGATGGTTCCATTAAGTGACGTCATCCAAGATGGCGTCCCTTCAATTCCAATTGGCTGATAGAATTCTATCAGCCAATCGGAATTAAGGTAGAAAAAATCCTATTGGCTGAGGCATCAGCCAATAGGATTGAGCTGGCATTCTATTGGCTGTTCCAATCAGCCAATAGAATGCCAGCTCAATCCTATTGGTTGATTGGATCAGCCAATACAATTGAACTTCAATCCTATTGGCTGATTGCATCAGCCAATAGGATTTTTTCTACCTTAATTCCGATTGGCTTATAGAATTCTATCAGCCAATTGGAATTGAAGGGACGTCATCTTGGATGACGTCACTTAAAGGAACCGTTATTTAGTAAGAAGACTTCGATGGAAGAGGATGCTCTGTGCTGGATGTCTTAAAGATGGACCCGCTCCGTGCCGGATGGATGAAGATAGAAGATGCCGTCTGGATGAAGACTTCTGCCCGTCTGGAGGACCACATCGCCCGGCTTGGATGAATACTTCTCCCTGCTTCGTTGAGGACTTCGGCCCGGTTGGGTGAAGACGTCTCCCGGTAAGGTGATCTTCAAGGGGTTAGTGTTATTTTTTTTTAAGGGGGGATTGGGTGGGTTTTAGAGTAGGGTTGGTTGTGTGGGTGGTCGGTTTTAATGTTTGGGGGGGATTTGTAATTTTTTTTACAGGTAAAAGAGCTGATTACTTTGGGGCAATGCCCCACAAAAGGCCCTTTTAAGGGCTATTTGTAATTTAGTGTAGGGTAGGGCTTTTTTTATTTTGGGGGGCGCTTTTTTATTTTGTTAGGGGGATTAGATTAGGTGTAATTAGTTAAAAAATCTTGTAATTTGTTTATTATTTTCTGTAATTTAGTGGGGGGGGGTTTGTACTTTAGATAATTTTATTTAATTGTATTTAATTTAGGGAATTAATTTAATTATAGTGTAGTGTTAGGTGTAATTGTAACTTAGGTTAGGTTTTATTTTACAGGTACTTTTGTATTTATTTTAACTAGGTAGTTTATTAAATAGTTAATAACTATTTAGTAACTATTCTACCTAGTTAAAATAAATACAAACTTGCCTTTAAAATAAAAATAAACCATAAACTAGCTACAATGCAACTATTAGTTATATTGTAGCTAGTTTAGGGTTTATTTTTTAGGTAAGTAATTAGTATTAAATAGGATTGGCAGATTAGGGGTTAATAATACAATGTAGGTGTCGGCGATGTTGGGGGCGGCAGATTAGGGGTTAATAAGTTTAAGATTAGGGGTGTTTAGACTCGGGTTCATGTTAGGGTGTTAAGTGTAGACATAACTTTCTTTCCCCATAGGAATCAATGGGGCTGCGTTAAGAGCTAAACACTGCTTTTTTGCAGGTGTTAGATTTTTTTCAGCCGGCTCTCCCCCATTGATCCCTATGGGGAAATTGTGCACGAGCACGTTCAGCCAGCTCACCGCTAACGTAAGCAGCGCTGGTATTGAGGTGAGATGTGGAGCAAAATTTTGCTCTATGCTCACTTTTTTGCGGTTAACGCCGTGTTTGTAAAAACCCGTAATACCAGCGCTGTCTGTAAGCGAGCTGTGAGCATAAATTGCTCATTAGCACAGCACCCCTGTTAACGCAAAACTCGTAATCTACCCGAATGTTTTTTTTCTATACCCTGAAAGCAGCTAGATTCTCCTTTTCATTCTTGAATTGATCTTTGTAAAACATGTTTTGCTAACACAATATTGTATTGTAATTTAGTTTAGCTCCAATTTATTGTTTTTATGCCAATAATTAAACCTCAATAAAAAGTATTAAAAAAATCAATATATTACAACTACTTTTCACTATTCTAGTGTTTTTCCTCCTGTATTCTCTTATTCTAACTTATTACAGAATTCAACTTGTAAATCTCTGCATTTTATACTGGGTCCCGCCATCTTGTGGAACGCGTATTATTGCATTTTGAGTATTCCCCCTTAGACTTTAATAGAGAGAGAAAAATGGAAAAAGTCTAGCACTCATACTCGCCGCTAACCCTAATCACCATAAGATACCTACTCTAATAATCCCTAAACCGCCACATAGCCCACCGCAAAGTCCCCACTACACTATTAACCCCTAAACCGCCACACCCCCACATTGCAAACTACCCCACTAGACTATTACCCTCTAAATGGCCACAGCCCCAATCGCAAAACACTCCTCTACTCTATTAACCACTAAACCACCACACCCCACATTGCAAACTACCCCACTACACTATTAACCACTAAACAACCACAACCCCCATTCTAAAATGCCCCTCTACTCTATTAACCCCTAAACCACCACATCCCCACATCGCAAACTACCCCACTACACTGTTAACCCCTAAACCTCCACAACCCCCATCACAAACTACTCCTTTACAATATTAACCCCTAAACTGCCACAAACCACACTACATTATACCCACTAACATCTAACCCCCCTAACCTACACCTCCTAAGTTACCCCCCAAAAAACTAACCTTACCTAAAAAAATTAAAAAATAAGATCACATAAAAGAAAGGAACACAACCTACCATTACAGGGGGAAAAAAAAACAGTTATGCCTCTTCTAAAACTAAAGCTCCACTGGAAAAAAACACCCAAAAATAAAAAAAACTATACTAACACTAAACTATAGCAATAGCTTTTAAAATGGCTTTTTGTAGGGCTTTGCCCTAAAGTGATTTAGCAATTTTCCGCACACAAAAAGGTTGTGTAAAAAGCTTGACCGTTAAATTTGAGTGCATTTGAGCGATCGCATTTACTTTCAACTTGTAATACGAGTGGACATTTCCATTAAACGCCGCCTGTTGAAAATCTGGGGAGCATAAATTACCACCAGTTCACACAAACTAACTTGCGGTAATTTAAACAGCACATCACTTGTGATATGGATTAGGGTGTAAAGAACTCCAAATCTTGCAATCACGTTTACGCTCCTTGGGCTAACGATAACGCACCACTCGTAATCTGGCCCATAATAAAAGTTTTTTGAACAGTATTAATTTTTACATAATAAATATTAGATCCAAGATGGCAGCGTCCAGTGTGAAGATGTAAAGCTTCACTAAATGAAATAAAATGTTAGAATAAGAGAATGGAGGAGAACTTCCAGGCAGCGGCCATCTTCGAGCTCAATATTTTGTGCTGCTTCAGCTCATGATAACATCTACTCAATATCTTTGTTAAGTGGTTGTTGTGCCAGATCTAGAATTATGAGATGTTCCTGCATTGTTTGAGCTTCAGATTGTGTCTATCAATAGTCCTTATATTCTGGAGTAATTTTTGAGACTGCAGCCTCTACACCCAGCCCCCAGCAGGAGCATCCGGGAACCTTCTGTATCACAGCAACAAGCTTTTTGCTGTTCTTGGAACTGAATAGGAGAGATAAGTAAATGTTTTTCATTTTCTATAATGACAGCAGCAGTGGATTCCATATAGGCTGACTTTATGGTTTGCTTTGAGGAGTTGTTTCAGAACCTCTGGTGGGAAATAGAACTGCTGTTTGTTTCGGCTCTCCCTGCAGTTAGTGCACACATCGATAAGAATGCCTGTACTGCGGTCATGCAATCTCAGAGTGTATATCATGTCCCACTTTCCAAGTCTCATGTATTTACCTTGCAGATTCCAGTGGAGGGCCTTTAGGAGATAGAGAGGTATATGCTGAACCTGAGAGAGCTACAGACCAAAACTACGGTAGTTGCGATTACCAGTGCTCCTATGGCTGATAATAGTTTCACTAGCTCAGCAGAGCAGCATAGCTGGCATAACTTAACTCAGCCTTATTACAAGCCTTCTACAGAGAAAGTACAGGAGTTTTTGTCTATTGGGCTGAAGTGCGACTACAATGCCATGTGTGTTGTGATATGGGACCAATGAAGAACTCTTGCACAGAGAAGAGAGACAAAAAAGAGGCACCTGTGTGTATTAATAGAAAACTATCGGCTTGATTACGAGTTTTGCGGTATGAGTAAAAAAGCAGAATTAAGGCTCATAACACTACTTTTTCACTACCGTTGGTATTATGAGTCTTGTAGGTACAGCTGTCCCGCACACTTTTTTGGCCGTACCGCAAATAAACTTACGCAATTTTCGTAAAAGTCTTTTTTTCAGTGGGACTTCCATAGCGCCGGTATTACAAGCTTTTTTTTTTTAGGCCAAAAAGTGAGCTGTACAGCCTATCCCACAAGATTCGTAACGCATTCTAAAGTCAGTAGTTATGAGTTTTACACTACAGAGCTGTAGCATAAAACTCATAACTAAAGTGCTAAAAAGTACACTAACACCCATAAACTACCTATTAACCCCTAAACCGAGGGCCTCCCGCATCGCAAACACTAAAATAAAATGATCAACCCCTAATCTGCCGCTCCGGACATCGCCGCCACTATAATAAACATATTAACCCCTAAACCGCCGCACTCCCGCCTGGCAAACACTAGTTAAATATTATTAACCCCTAATCTGCTGTCCCTAACATTGCCGCAACCTAGATTACAGTTATTAAGCCCTAATCTGCCGCCCCCAACGACGCTGCCACTATACTAAATGTATTAACCCCTAAACCTAAGTCTAACCCTAACACCCCTAACTTTAATATAATTAAAATAAATCTAAATAAAACCTACTATCATTACCTAAATTATTCCTATTTAAAACTAAATACTTACCTATAAAATAAACCCTACGCTAGCTACAATATAACCAATAGTTACATTGTAGCTAGCTTAGGTTTTATTTTTATTTTACAGGTAAGTTTGTATTTATTTAAACTAGGTAGAATAGTTAGTAAATAGTTATTAACTATTTACTAATTACCTAGCTAAAATAAATACACATTTACCTGCAAAATAAAACCTAACCTGTCTTACACTAACACCTAACCTTACACTACAATTAAATAACTTACCTAAATTAAATACAAATACCTAAATTACAAACAAAAAAACAAAACACTAAATTACACAAAATAAAAAACAAATTACAAGATATGTAAACTAATTACACCTAAACTAATAGCCCTATCAAAATGAAAAAAGTCCCCCTCCCCCAATAAAAAAAAAAAAAACCCTAGCCTAAACTAAACTACCAATAGCCCTTAAAAGGGCCTTTTGTGGGGCATTGCCCCAATGAAATCAGCTCTTTTACCTGTAAAAAAAAAATACAAATAACCCCCTACAGTAAAACCCACCACCCACACAACCAACCCCCAAATAAAACCCTAACTAAAAATACCTAAGCTCCCCATTGCCCTGAAAAGGGCATTTGGATGGGCATTGCCCTTAAAAGGGCATTTAGCTCTATTGCTGCCCAAACCCTAATCTAAAACTAAAACCCACCTAATAAACCCTTAAAAAAACCTAACACTAATCCTCGAAGATCCGCTTACAGTTTTGAAGACCGGACATCCATCGTCAACGAAGCCGGGAGAAGTCCTCAACGAAGTGGCAAGAAGTCCTCAACGAAGCCGGGAGAAGTCTTCATTCAAACCGGGAGAAGTGATCATCCAGACGGGCAGAAGTCTTCATCCAGACGGCATCTTCTATCTTCATCCATCCAGCACGGAGCAGGTCCATCTTCAAGACATCCGGCGCGGAGCAGTCTCTTCTTATGATGACTCCGGACGAATGAAGGTTCCTTTAAGTTACGTCATCCAAGATGGCGTCCCTTAGATTCCGATTGGCTGATAGAATTCTATCAGCCAATCGGAATTAAGGTTACAAAAATCCTATTGGCTGATGCAATCAGCCAATAGGATTGAGCTTCAATTCTATTGGCTGATCCAATCAGCCAATAAGATTGAGCTCGCATTCTATTGGCTGATTGGAACAGTCAATAGAATGCAAGCTCAATCCTATCGGTCTTCAAAACTGTAAGTGAATATAGCGCTGCGGAATCTGTTGGCGCTCTACAAATAACCGATAATAATAAGTAAGTGGATCTTCGGGGGTTAGTGTTAGGTTTTTTTAAGGGTTTATTGGGTGGGTTTTAGTTTTAGATTAGGGTTTGGGCAGCAATAGAGCTAAATGCCCTTTTAAGGGCAATGCCCATCCAAATGCCCTTTTCAGTGCAATGGGGAGCTTAGTTTTATTTAGTTAGGATTTTATTTGGGGGGTTGGTTGTGTGGGTGGTGGGTTTTACTGTTGGGGGTGTTTGTAATTTTTTTACAGGTAAAATAGCTGATTTCTTTGGGGCAATGCCCCGCAAAACGCCCTTTTAAGGGCTATTGGTAGTTTAGGCTAGGGGTTTTTTTTATTTTGGGGGGGGCTTTTTTATTTTGATAGGGCTATTAGATTAGGTGTAAATAGTTTAAAGATCTTGTAATTTGTTTTTTATTTTGTGTAATTTAGTGTTTGTTTTTGTAATTTAGGTATTTGTATTTAATCAAGGTAATTTATTTAATTGTAGTGTAAGGTTAGGTGTTAGTGTAAAACAGGTTAGGTTTTATTTTACAGGTAAATTTGTATTTATTTTAGCTAGGTAGTTAGTGAATAGTTAATAACTAGTAACTATTCTACCTAGTTAAAATAAAAACATACTTGCCTGTAAAATAAAAATAAACCCTAAGCTAGATACAATGCAACTATTAGTTATATTGTAGCTAGCTTAGGGTTTATTTTACAGGTAAGTATTTAGTTTTAAAAAGGAATTATTTAGTTATTAATAGTAGGTTTTATTTAGATTTATTTTAACTATATTTAAGTTAGGGGGTGTTAGGGTTAGGGTTAGACTTAGGTTTAGGGGTTAATAACTTTAGTATAGTGGCGGCGACATTGGGGGCGGCAGATTAGGGGTTAATAAATGTAGGTAGGTGGCGGCGATCTTAGGGGTGGCAGCTTAGGGGTTAATACTATTTAACTAGTGTTTGCGATGCGGGAGTGTGGCGGTTTAGGGGTTTATGTTTATTATAGTGGCAGCAATGTCCCGAGCGGCAGATTAGGGGTTAATAAGTATAATGTAGGTGTCGGCGATGTCGGGGGCAGCAGATTAGGGGTTAATAAGTGTAAGATTAGGGGTGTTTAGACTCGGGGTTCATGTTAGGGTGTTAGGTGTAAACATTAATTTAGTTTCCCCATAGGAATCAATGGGGCTGCGTTACAGAGCTTTACGCTGCTTTTTTCAGGTGTTAGGCTTTTTTTCAGCCGGCTCTCCCCATTGATGTCTATGGGGAAATCGTGCACGAGCACGTACAACCAGCTCACCGCTGACTTAAGCAGCGCTGGTATTGGAGTGCGGTATGGAGCACAAGTTTGCTCTACGCTCACTTCTTGTCTTTTAACGCCGGGTTTAGAAAAACCTGTAATACCAGCGCTGTAGGTAAGTGAGCGGTGACAATAACGTGCAAGTTAGCACCACACCCCTCATAACGCAAAACTCGTAATCTAGACGTATATGAGGGCACAAAGAGACCCCTGATACAGGGTACTCACATTTAATCTAAGCACTCATACAGTGCTATCAGGAGCGAACTGGGTATTTATAGGCACCCAGGTGACTGATGTTTGGCAACACTTTCCTCACACCTTGGTATCGGGTGATCTAAAGCAGGATATAGAAAAACAACAAAGCGGGCCTGTGTGTATCAAAGCAAACACAATGTGGACACAAAGAAACCCCTGATACAGGGTACTCACATTTCATCTAAGCACTCATACAGTGCTATCAGGGGCGGACTGGGTATTTGTACAGCCACCCAGCTGACTGGTCTCCAGGTAGCAGGAACACTGAATTCTCAAAGCTTGAAACTCCCAGTGGGAGTGATTGGTTTATATAGGCAAAGCAAGGTTCCAGTTCAAAAAATAAAAACAGTTGCCTCCCTCACAGGTAGGTTGGTATGTTGTACCAATAAATCAAATAAAATGGTGATATAACCATGATATAGAAGAATTATTTTATGTTTGTTTATGTCAGTACGATTATGCTCCTCTGCCGTAGTAAATGGAAATGTAAAGTTAGAGTCATAAAGTATGTGAGTCATGTTGCAATCTCATCTGAAATAAAGCTAACAATTTTAAATGTCTATTAGATATTTCGTATTTCAAACATATTTTCTGTCTAAATTACGAGAGACAGGGGGCGTGTACAATATAAAGCTGTGGATAGTGATTGAAAGTCACTCAAGAAACTATGGGTTATAATAGAGATACGAAGAAAAGCGGGGTGTGCACTATGTGACAACATGATATGTAGTAGGAGTACTATCCCTAACATCCAATCTCGAAGGGGAGTGCCTAATATGTAATAGGTAATGGTGTCTACACCTCTACACATATGTTCCATCTAGATTACGAAAGACAAGAAGCGTGTACAATACAATGTTATAGTTAGTGATGGAAGATCGCACCACATGCTCTGTGTGGTAATAGAGTGACGATGTGAAAGGCGGCGTTATCAGGGTTTCTGTAAATAGCATTAAATAAACTACATATGTATCAAATACATTTTGGTACTTCAGATCAGCTAATGTCTCCTCTAACATGAATTGTGTGGGCTGTAGCCATAACAGACAACCCCCCTCTTCTTGGTTACACAGGAAAGAACAAAAGATTTAGACCTTTGTATAGATAAGACCAATGGGCCACTTCAAAGTAAATATTAGCATTATGGAACCCTCAGATATGTATGCCCATATATGTGTTTCCTGCCCAAAATGGATAATAGATTTACAGACCCCTCACTGCTCAATACATCTAAGAGAGAGACAAAGGGAAAACATTTGGTTCAATTAGTGAAGATAGATAATTAACCAAGCCAGGATACATCATGGGATGTTGGAGACAAGATTATCTACATAACTCAGATAAGCAAACAGAAATTCTGAGAATATAGTAATTAGCATATGTCTGTTAATTGCCGCTGAACCTCAGATACACATCTGTACTGGCTAGCAGAAAAACATGTTTTGTATTGTAACTTTGAAATTAATTTTAAAGTACAACGTATGTGTAATTTTCAGTATTGTATAAAAATGTATGTTTGTGGATCTAAGAAGCAGTGCCTAACAGTAACATATTAGATACGTATTTGCTGAACTTAATTAGTAGCTGTATAGTAAATGTAAATAGTTAAGTGTGAGAGATTGTTTGCTTGGAAAATATTAAATATGAAAGGAATTGAGTATAAATTCATATAAGTTAACATTCTCCACACCCAGACTATATGAACAACATATATGTATTGATCTGAAACATACTATATTGGATAAATGTCTGCTGTATTAAATAATAGCTACATTGCTAGATGTATAAATGTTTGACTCATTTCAAAATAACAACATCTGTTTCTTTATTTTTCAGACAACAATATGTCCTATGAATATTGGTCATAAACATGAGTCCATGCACTCAAAAATTATTAGAAACATGAAATATACTGTATTCATATTAAGATACAATACAATGCCAGGATGTTGAATGCTATGATTCTGTGAAGAAGAAGAATTAACAGTAAATTGCTTACTAGTATAATGCCATATTTAGTCTCTATAGATAAATGATAAGTCATATTAAATGGGACAGATATGTCACCAGACAGCTTTCTTAATATCAGGAAATAATGAGTATATTAAATATACAATTTAAAGATACATAGTAAACTGTATTTACTGTAGCAGTATTGATATTGAGAATGCATTTCTGGTTATCTGCTGCCACCTATAGTTCATAGATGGTATTGCAACCAAAAGGTAAATGGCTTCTCAGGGAGGCGTCTCCCAAATAACCAAGATATGTTCAGCTTGAAGGGCCTATCACAGACAAGCTTCCATTGTGCGTATCCCATATTCACTAATGATTAGAATAAAAAGGGGTGGGGTATATCACGTGATATAACCTCATGCAAAGAGAAAGAAAGGGGTCTTGACTGCTGAATTTTGACTGACAAACTGTTGCCTTGGAATCCAGTCTCTATAAAGCAAATCTGGGCCTAATTTCCTTATCCATATTGCAAAAATACCTCTCTTAATTTATGAGGTGAACTTCAATTTTATCTGGTAACGTATAAAAGGTTATTTCATACTTTATATTTAAATAAAAGATATTCTAAAGCCTTATGGCTAGATTACGAGTTTTGCGTTATGAGTAAAAAAGCAGTGTTAAGCCTCATAACGCTACTTTTTTACTACCGCTGCTATTACGAGTCTTGTAGGTACAGCTGTCCCGCACACTTTTTTGGCCTTGCCGCAAATCAACTTACGCAATTTGCGTATAGTCTTTTTTCAATGGGACTTCCATAGCGCCAGTATTTCAAGCTTTTTTTTTAGGCCAAAAAGAGAGCGGTACAGCCTATCCCGCAAGATTCGTAACGCATTCTAATGTCAGTAGTTATGAGTTTTATACTACAAAGCTGTAGCATAAAACTCATAACTAAAGTGCTAAAAAGTACACTAACACCCATAAACTACCTATTAACCCCTAAACCGAGGCCCTCCTGCATCTCAAACACTAAAATAAAAATATTAACCCCTAATCTGCTGCTCCCAACATCGCAGCCACTATAATAAACATATTAACCCCTAAACCGCCGCACTCCCGCATCGTAAACACTAGTTAAATATTATTAACCCCTAATCTGCTGTCCCTAACATCGCCGCCACCTACCTACATTTATTAACCCCTAATCTGCCGCCCCCAACGTAGCCGCCACTATACTATATTTATTAACCCCTAAACTTAAGTATAATTAAAATAAATCTAAATAAAACCTACAATTAATAACTAAATAATTCCTATGTAAAACTAAATACTTACCTGTAAAATAAACCCTAAGCTAGCTACAATATAACTAATAGTTACATTCTAGCTAGCTTAGGTTTTATTTTTATTTCACAGGCAAGTTTGTATTTATTTTAACTAGGTAGAATAGTTACTAAATAGCTATTAACTATTTAATAACTACCTAGCTAAAATAAATACAAATGTACCTGTAAAATAAAACCTAACCTAAGTTACACTAACACCTAACACTACACTACAATTGAATAAATTACCTAAATTAAATACAATTAAATAAATTATACAATTATACAATTACCTAAATTACAAAAAAAACCCACTAAATTACACAAAATAAAAAACAAATTACAAGATACTTAAATTAATTACACCTAATCTAATAGCCCTATCAAATTAAAAAAAAACAACCCAAAATAAAAATAAAAACCCTAGCCTAAACTAAACTACCAATAGCCCTTAAAAGGGCCTTTTGCTGGGCATTGCCCTAAAGAAATCAGCTCTTTTACCTTTAAAAAAATACAAACAACCCCCCAACAGTAAAACCCACCACCCACACAACCAACCCCCCAAATAAAACCCTAACTAAAAAAACCTAAACTCCCCATTGCCTCGAAAAGGGCATTTGTATGGGCATTGCCCTTAAAAGGGCATTTAGCCCTATTGCGGCCCAAACCCTAACCTAAAAATAAAACCCACCCAATAAACCCTTAAAAAAACCTAACACTAACCCCTGAAGATCCACTTACAGATTTGAAGAGCCGACATCCATCCTCAATGAAGCCGGGAGAAGTCCTCATCGAAGCGGCAAGAAGTCCTCAACGAAGCCGGGAGAAGTCTTCATCCAAGCCGGGAGAAGTGATCCTCCAGACGGGCAGAATTCTTCATCCAGACGGCATCTTCTATCTTCATCCATCCGGCGCGGAACAGGCTCCATCTTCAAGACATGTGGGGCGGAGCATCTTCTTCCAACAAAGTCTTCTTCCCTGAATGAATGTTTCTTTAAGTGACGTCATCCAAGATGGCGTCTCTTAGATTCCGATTGGCTGATTTCTATCAGGCAGTCGGAATTAAGGTTGAAAAAATCCTATTGGCTGATGCAATCAGCCAATAGGATTGAGCTGGCATTCTATTGGCTGATTGGAATAGGTTTTATTTTTATTTAACAGGTACATTTGTATTTATTTTAGCTAAGTAGTTATTAAATAGTTAATAACTATTTAGTAACTATTCTACCTAGTTAAAATAAATACAAACTTGCCTGTGAAATAAAAATAAAACCTAAGCTAGCTACAATGTAACTATTAATTATATTGTAGCTAGCTTAGGGTTTATTTTACAGGTAAGTATTTAGTTTTAAATAGGAATTATTTAGTTATTAATTGTAGGTTTTATTTAGATTTATTTTAGTTATATTTAAGTTAGGGGGTGTTAGGGTTAGACTTAGATTTAGGGGTTAATACATTTAGTATAGTGGCGGCGACATTGGGGGCGGCAGATTAGGGGTTAATAAATGTAGGTAGGTGGCGGCGATGTTAGGGGTGGCAGCTTAGGGGTTAATACTATTTAACTAGTGTTTGCGATGCGGGAGTGTGGCGGTTTAGGGGTTTATGTTTATTATAGTGGCAGCGATGTCCCAATCGGCAGATTAGAGGTTAATCAGTATAATGTAGGTGTCGGCGATGTTGGGGGCAGCAGATTAGGGTTTAATAAGTGTAAGATTAGGGGTGTTTAGACTTGGGGTTCATGTTAGGGTGTTAGGTGTAAACATACATTTTGTTTCCCCATAGGAATCAATGGGGCTGCGTTACTGAGCTTTACGCTGCTTTATTTCCGGATGTTAGACTTTTTCTCAGCCGGCTCTCCCCATTGATGTCTATGGGGAAATCGTGCACAAGCACGTACAACCAGCTCACCGCTGACTTAAGCAGTGCTGGTATTGGAGTGCGGTATGGAGCACAATTTTGCTCTACGCTCACTTTTTTACTTTTAACGCCGGGTTTATAAAAACCTGTAATACCAGCGCTGTAGGTAAGTGAGCGGTGACAATAACGTGCAAGTTAGTACCGCACCCCTCTTACAGCAAAACTCGTAATTTGGCCGTTAGTTAGATTGTAGTAAGTATACTGGTATTAAATATTGATGTTTAGAAAGAATTTCGTATTTTAATATAAATTAATTACAATTATTGCTATACTGTATATATATTTTAGAATTTGCCTTATTGTAGCTAATTAAGAGGTTATTTCAGCTCAGATATATTGGCATATAAATTGGATGTTTGCATTAATAATATAAACAATTTCTGATGTTTCTATTTGAAGTTATATAGAATCATTTGTGGGCTAAATAACTTAATTATACTTGTCTGAAAGTTATCTTAAATCTATTGAGACCCAGTAAGATTTGTGTGAGTATCTTGGTATATTGTTTATCTAAACACTGTGAAGTTAGCGGTCCATATTCTGGTATTTTATTGTAGTATTTTAATGCGATTCATTATGAGTAAGGTTAATTTTAAAGGTATATTTTTTTATGATCTTTGTAAGAATATTATAACAGCATATGTGTATAGTCGATTCATAATCTAGTCTCTTTTCTCTACTTAATATATTTCAATGTGTATATAAATCTTAACTAATCTAAAGAATTTAGGAATAATTATTCATTTCAATTGTTTCATATATACATTTTAATTGGAGGTTGTTTTAAAGAATAATATTAATAAATTGTATTATAACCCTGGTATATACTGACAGCGTGCACTATGTGATGTCATGATATGTGATCGGAGCTTTATCCCTAACATTCTATATCAAAAAGGGGTGTGTGTTGTGCCTAATGTGTGAAAGGCGATTGTATCTATGTATGTTGAGATCAAGCACATAAAAAATAAGGAAAAAATGTGAACACTATTGGATAATCTAATCTTAGAGTCAGTGTGCATTAAGGACTGGACAATGAGTTCTAAATAAAAGACAATGTAGAGAAACGTATGTATCGGGAGTGTACTAAATTGCACTACACAAATAATAATATAGGACAAAATAGTCTAATGTGTCAAAATGATTAAGTGATATGTGTGAACTAAAACAGGATACAAAATATATGTGGCAGTAATGGGTATGTGTCAACAATTGATATGTGACATGTAATAAGTGCAAAAGTAGATCAAGTGTGCACATAATGATCTACAAGAAATAAAGTGAAATATCACTAGAAATGATAATAAGAAAAATAGGGGTTACAAATATGTCAAATGGCAAAAATATGTAAATTAATCTAAATTTTAAAATAGATAAATAATATATCATTATTATTTTGACACCTATCACTATCTTAAAAAATAAGGGGAAGAAATCAAAACCAATGTGCATAACTAAACTCCAGTGTACAGAAGAAAAACATAATATACCATAAATCAGTTAAAAGTAGTGGAATCTATTACTTCATTTAAACCTGTAGGGAACAAAGACTGTAATTTGAATATCCAGAAAGTCTCTCTCTATCTTAGTTTAGTGTACCTGTTATATTTGGGAGAGGGGGAGATATTTTCAATAGGGGTTATATGAAAAGCGCACGGTTCACCACAATGTGCTTGTAAATGGTGTCTAGGTACGCTGTGGAGAAGTGACTTTTTCGTAATACCACGCAAGTGTTCGCTCCATCTTGTACGAATTTTACATGTTGTACGTCCCAAGTACTGAAGCCCACACTTGCATGATAATACATATATCACAAAGGGTGTGTTGCAGGTGATCTGGCTTCTTATCTTTATAACTTCTCCGGTAGTGTTAACTGTGACTGATGTGGACCTATGTTTTATGTATTTACACATCGAACATCTTGGATGTCCACATCTATAGATACCTGGGAGGGTATTCTTCTGTGTAGACCTTCTTATTCCAGACTTTTTTTGTCATTACCACTTTGCTAGAGGCAAGCTTTTGCTTTAGGGTTGGAGCTCTCCTAAAGGTTAGAAGTGGTTGTGGGTCTAGGATTTTTTTGAGCACCGGGTCTCTCTGAAGACTATGCCAATGCTTTTGAAGATATTTTTTGATGGCTCTATGGTTATATTGAGTAATAAAACACGGTTGAAAAGTATTACATTCAACCCCATTATTAATCGTGTTTTTTTTAGATTTTTCTTTTAGCATATCGGATCTATCTATAGCTCTAGCTCTTTCTTGACTGTGTTTAATAAGTGATGGAGGATATCCTTTAGCCAAAAACCTTTCTACTAAAATAGGGGATTGTTCATCATATTTTTCTAAAGTACTTCCATTTCTCCTAATTCTATTGAATTGGCTGAAGGGAATATTAACCTTCCAGCTTTTTAAATGGTTGCTGGTAAAGTGTAAAAAGTTATTACTATCTACTTGTTTAAAAAAATGTGGAGGTATCTGATCACTTTTATATCTAAATCATGCGGGATGTTGGAATATAATGCTCCAACATCACAGGTGAGTATATACCTGTTTGTTCAAACCTAGTCAATTTATTAAAGAGATCAGTCATGTCACGGATATACGCAGGTAAATGAATCACATATTTCTGGAGAAAAAGGTTGATGTATTCAGATAGTCTATCCGTGACACTGTTGATGCCCACAATAATGGGCCTTCTCTGTGGTTTGACACAATCTTTGTGGATCTTAGGGAGGTGGTAGTAGAAGGGCACGCTGGGATTATCAGGGGTGAGATATCTCCATTCTTTTTTACTGAGAATCCCCTTTCTACTACCATCTTCCAAGATCTCATTGAGCAATGTAGTAAATTTCTCAGTGGGGTCTGTACTTAATTTCTGGTGAAAGTTTTTATCCCAAAGAATCCGGACAGCCTCAGCAACATAATCGTCATTGTCCTGAAGGACTATTCCGCCACCTTTATCAGCCTGACGAATAACCAGATTTTGGTCCCTTGTAAGACTTTCTAGATCCCTTTTTTCATTTGCCCATAGTTTTTCTTTGCCATTAGTTTTAGATTGTATTGTCTCGAATTCTCCCATAACCATTTGTTGAAAAAGGTCAACATATGATGCCTCCGATTTAGGGGGGTGAAATGTGGATCTAGGTTTAAAATGAGTATGTATGTTACCCTCATATAGTTAATTAGTGAGTTCTTCCGGTTCCACATAATAAACTGTGGGGGAAGTAGCATTATCAGAATTCACCAATATCTGAGTCCCCTCAATATTTCTCTTTTTCATACTTTTGGAAGAGAAATAACGTTGATGGGACATTTTTCTCGTGTACCTATTAAGGTCCACAAAGAGATCAAATATATTATGGGAATTAGGCGGACAAAATGATTACCCTCGTCCCAGTATCCTAATCTTATTGTCAGTGAGTTTATGAGATGATAGATTAAAAATCCCCTCTTTCAATTTTTTAAGCTTTTCTTTTTTGATGGTGTCACCTCTCCCTCTTCTTCCCCGTTTGGGAATGGTCTTTTTTTTACTTTGGATTGATTGTAATTCCGTCTCCATAGAGGTGCCAACTGGCGTTCCTCTAAAAAAGACCCATTAGAGGTAGAGGGTGCATCATATCTCCTTTGTGTTTATAATTTATCTGTGGAGGGGTGACTCAAATCTATCTAAATGATGAGACTGAGGATTCAAAGTATTATAAGTATTATAACCTTTGCACTTATTGCATGTCACATATCAATTGTTGACACATACCAATTGCTGACACATATATTTTGTGTCCTGTTTTAGTTCACACATATCACTTAATCATTTTGACACATTAGACTATTTTGTCCTATATTATTATTTGTGTAGTACAATTTAGTACACTACCGATACATACGTTTCTCTAGATTGTTTTTTATTTAGAACACATTGTCCACTCCTTATTGCACACTGAGTCTAAGATTAGATTATCCAATAGTGTTCACATTTTTTCCTTCTTTTTTATGTGCTTAATCTCAACATACGTAGATACAATCGCCTTTCACACATTAGGCACAACCCCCCCCCCCTTTTTGAGATAAAATGTTAGGGATAGAGCTCTGATCACATATCATGACACCACATAGTGCACGCCCCCTTTCACATCATCACTCTATTACCACACAGAGCATTTGGTGCGATCTTCCATCACTAACTATAACATTGTATTGTACTTTCATAATCTAGATGGAACATATGTGTAAAGGTGTAGACACCATTACCTATTACATATTAGGCACTCCCTTTTGAGATTGGATGTTAGGGATAGTACTCCTACTACATATCATGTCATTCTCTATCATTACCCATAGTTTCTTGCGTGACTTTCAATCACTATCCACAGCTTCGTATTGTACACGCCCCCTGTCTCTCGTAATTGAGACAGAAAATATGTTTGAGATACGAGCTATTTAATAGACATTTATAATTTTTAGCTTTATTTCAAATGAGATTACAACATGACTCACATACTTTATGACTCTACCTTTACATTTTCTATTTAGTACGGCAGAGGAGCGTAATGGCAGGTATAGATCAAAATGAACACTCGTACTGACATAAAAAAACATAAAATAATTCTTCTATATCATGGTTATATCATAATTTTATTTGATTTATTGGTACAACCTAATAAAGTTTGTTCAACTAGTATTTTTATACTACCAATATGTATTCTAAACAAAGGGTTAAAGCGCTGGGGTCTCCTCCCCTGTGAGGGAGGCACCCAGGTGGATTTTCCTTTATTGGTAAGGTTTAGATATTTAAAGGCTAACTTTAACCAACACTATATGCCTGATGAAGCAGTGTTCTGAAGTGCTGAGAAACGTGTTGCACACTGTAAGGAGGGTTAGCTAGCATACCCTACCTTGGTTCCTGATTTTATATTGTTGTTTTTATAATAAACCATTTTTATTTTTTGAACTGGAACCTTGCATTGCCTATCTATACCAATCACTCCCACTGGGAGTTTAAAGCTTGGATAATTCAGTGTTCCTGCTACCTGGAGACCAGTCAGCTGGGAGGCTGTACAAATACCCAGTCTGACCCTGATAGCACTGTATGAGTGCTTAGATGAAATGTGAGTACCCTGTATCAGGGGTTTCTTTGTGTCCACATTTTGTTTGCTATTGATACACACAGGTGTCACTTTGTTGTTTTTCTATATCCTGCTTTAGATCGCCTAATACCAAGGTGTGAGGAGAGTGATGCCAAACATCAGTCAGCTGGGTGGCTACAAATACCCAGTTCGCTCCTGATAGCACTGTATGAGTGCTTAGATTAAATGTGAGTAAACTGTATTTTGGGGTCTTTTTGTGCCCTCATTCACACCTAGATTTAGAGTTCTGCGTTAGCCGTCAAAAGCAGCATTAAGGGGTCCTAACGCTGCTTTTTACCGCCCGCTGGTATTTAGAGTCAGGCAGGAAAGGGTCTACCGCTCACTTCCCTACCGCGATTCCAGGCTACCGCAGATCCCCTTACGCCAATTGCGTATCCTATCTTTTCAATGGGATCTGCCTAACGCTGGTATTTGGAGTCTTGGGAGAAGTGAGCGGTAGAGCCTCTACCGACAAGACTCCAACCGCAAAAAAAAGTCAGTAGTTAAAAGCTTTATGGGCTAACGCGTGAATATAAAGCTCTTAACTACTGTGCTATAAAGTACACTAACACCCATAAACTACCTATGTACCCCTAAACCGAGCCCCCCCACATCGCCGCCACTATAAAAATTTTTTTTAACCCTTAATCTGCCCACCGGACACCGCCGCCACCTACATTATAGCTATGAACCCCTAATCTGCTGCCCCTAACACCGCCGACCCCTATATTATATTTATTAACCCTTAATCTGCCCCCCCCCCCCCAACGTCGCCGCTACCTTACCTACACTTATTAACCCCGAATCTGCAGACTGGACCTTGCCGCCACTATAATAAATGTATCAACCCCTAAACCGCCGCACTCCCGCCTTGCAAACACTAGAATAAATTTTATTAACCCCTAATCTCCCGCCCGCACCGTTGCCGCTACTATAATAAAGTTATTAACCCCTAAACCTAACTCTAACCCTAACACCCCCTAACATAAATATAATTTATATTAAACGAAATAATATTGCTAAAATTATCTAAATTATTCCTATTTAAAACTAAATACTTACCTATAAAATAAACCCTAATATAGCCACAATATAACTAATAGTTACATTGTAGCTATTTTAGGATTTATATTTATTTTACAGGCAACTTTGTATTTATTTTAACTAGGTACAATAGCTATTAAATAGTTATTAACTATTTAATAGCTACCTAGTTAAAATAAATACAAAATTACCTGTAAAATAAATCCTAACCTAAGTTACACCTAACACTACACTATCATTCAATTAATTAAATAAATTACCTACAATTACCTAAAATA
Source organism: Bombina bombina (assembly GCF_027579735.1). Classification (NCBI taxonomy): domain Eukaryota; kingdom Metazoa; phylum Chordata; class Amphibia; order Anura; family Bombinatoridae; genus Bombina; species Bombina bombina. The sequence goes on along the minus strand of NC_069501.1, from coordinate 532,631,974 downwards.
AAATACAAGAAAATAAACTATTCTATAATACAAAACCCCCCCACTAAATTACAAAAAATAAAAAAGAATTACAAGCAGTTTAAACTAATTACACCTAATCTAAGCCCCCTAATAAAATAAAAAAAGCCCCCCAAAATAAAAAATTCCCTACCCTATTCTAAAATACAAAAGTATTCAGCTTTTTTACCAGCCCTTAAAAGGGCTTTTTGCGGGGCCTTGCCCCAAAGTAATCAGCCCTTTTGCCTGAAAATAAAATACAATACTCCCCCCCCCAACATTACAATCCACCACCCACATACCCCTATTCTAACCCACCCAAACCCCCCTTAAAGAAACCTATCGCTAACCCCCTGAAGATCATCCTACCTTGAGTCGTCTTCACTCAGCTGATCCGAATTCTTCATCCAAGGTGCGCAGAGGAGGTCCATCATCTGGTAGAAGTCTTCATCCAAGCGGGGCAAGAAGAGGTCCTTCATCCGGTAGAAGTGTTCATCCAGGCGGCGTCTTCAATCTTCATCCATCCGGAGCGGAGCCATCTTCAAAGGAGTCGACGCGGAGCCATCCTCTTCTGCCGACCGACTAACGACGAATGAAGGTTCCTTTAAGGGACGTCATCCAAGATGGCGTCCCTTCAATTCCGATTGGCTGATAGAATTCTATCAGCCAATCGGAATTAAGGTAGAAAAAATCTGATTGGCTGATGCAATCAGCCAATCAGATTGAAGTTCAATCCAATTGGCTGATCCAATCAGCCAATCGTATTGAACTCGCTTTCTATTGGCTGATCTACCGGATGAAGGACCTCTTCTTGCCCCGCTTGGATGAAGACTTCTACCGGATGATGGACCTCCTCTGCGCACCTTGGATGAAGAATTCGGCTCGGCTGAGTGAAGACGACTCAAGGTAGCATGATCTTCAGGGGGTTAGCGATAGGTTTTTTTAAGGGGGGTTTGGGTGGGTTAGAGTAGGGGTATGTGGGTGGTGGGTTGTAATGTTGGGGGGGTATTGTATTTTATTTTGAGGCAAAAGAGCTGATTACTTTGGGGCAAGGCCCCGCAAAAAGCTGGTAAAAGAGCTGATTACTTTTGTATTTTAGAATAGGGAAGGGAATTTTTTATTTTGGGGGACTTTTTTATTTTATTAGGGGGCTTAGATTAGGTGTAATTAGTTTATACTGCTTGTAATTCTTTTTTATTTTTTGTAGTTTAGTGGGGTTTTTTTTTTGTATTATAGAATAGTTTATTTTATTGTATTTTATTTTAGGTAATTGTAGGCAATTTATTTAATTAATTTAATGATAGTGTAGTGTTAAGTTTAATTGTAACTTATGTTAGGATTTATTTTACAGGTAATTTTGTATTTATTTTAACTAGGTAGCTATTAAATAGTTAATAACTATTTAACAGCTATTGTACCTAGTTAAAATAAATACAAAGTTGCCTGTAAAATAAATATAAATCCTAAAATAGCTACAATGTAACTATTAGTTATATTGTAGCTATATTAGGGTTTATTTTATAGGTAAGTATTTAGTTTTAAATAGGAATAATTTAGATAATTCTAGCAATATTATTTCGTTTAATATAAATTATATTTATGTTGGGGGGTGTTAGGGTTAGAGTTAGGTTTAGGGGTTAATAACTTTATTATAGTAGCGGCGACGGTGCGGGCGGGAGATTAGGGGTTAATAAAATTTATTCTAGTGTTTGCGAGGTGGGAGTGCGGCGGTTTAGGGGTTAATACATTTATTATAGTGGCGGCGAGATCCGGTCGGCAGAATAGGGGTTAATAAGTGAAGGTAAGGTAGCGGTGACGTTGGGGGGCAGATTAGGGGTTAATAAATATAATGCAGGGGTCAGCGATAGCGGGGGCGGCAGATTAGGGGTTAATAAGTGTAAGGTTAAGGGTGTTTAGACTCTGGGTACATGTTAGGGTGTTAGGTGCAGACTTAGAGAGTGTTTCCCCATAGGAAACAATGGGGCTGCGTTAGGAGCTGAACGCTGCTTTTTTTGCAGTTGTTAGGTTTTTTTTCAGCCAAAACTGCCCCATTGTTTCCTATGGGGATATCGTGCACAAGCACGTTTTCCCAGCTTACCGCTACCGTAAGCAATGCTGGTATGAGGGTTGAAGTGGAGCTAAATTAGGCCCAACACACCCTTTTTTGAGCCTAACACAGCCCCTCAGACAACTCTAAATACCAGCGTTGTTGGAAGGGTGCGTTGGGAAAAAAAGCAGCGTTAGCTACGCGGCTTTTTACCGACAAAACTCTAAATCTAGGCGATAGTTTGCTATTGATACACACAGGCGCCTCTTTTTTGTCTCTCTACTTCCTGCTTTAGATCACCCGACATTGAGGTGTGAGGAGAGTGCTGCCACACATCTGTGACCGTTCTGTTCCCATAGTGGATGAATTTACTTTTTTGATAACAAACTGCTCCACTATTTTGCACATTTGGACATTAATCCAGAAAGGTCCTTACTTCAAGAACTGTACACATTTATATTTAATTGTCACGAACATATCTGCATATCATTCACATATATTGTTATTATTTTACAGGTTGTTTTTCATCTCTAGCGCCCCCTATTAGGAGTGTATTACTGATAGCCTCTCCTGTGTAATAGTTTTTTTATCACTTTTGTTAGTGTATATAGGGGTGCTGCTGTTGCCCTGACATTTTTATTGCTATTACTATTATTGTTTTCTACAATGCTTTCCACTATAGAAAGAACTGCTAGAAGGAATTCATGTTACACCAATGGCCCATCTATTGAAAACACACCAGATCCCACTCAGATTAAATCCATTGGGAACCTCTTCTCTAAGTTAGAGGATCTCATCAAAATGGAGCATAGACATTGATGGGATATAGATTCTTTGACCAAATATAAAGAAAAGAAACAGATCCCGAGAGGTCTTAGGGTGTTTAATCATTGTTCCTTCAAAAATGATTTAGAATTGTTAGAAAAATTGCATAAAATACTTAATGACTGCTCTTTTAGCCTTATAGACCTATTGATTGCACACAGGCAAAAACTAGTAGGAGAGGGTAAGGAGATTGGGGGGTAGTTATCAAGCCGTCAACCTCAAATACGCTGGAATTACGCAGCGTATTTGTGGCGAGGCTGATTCGCCTTAGTTATCAAAGGCTAGAGACCGGCAAAAGTAGAATTTTGTAACGTAAGCTTCGATCCGCCGGACTCAGTCCGACACAGATCGATTCTTACGTCACTCCAGATGTTCCGCACACAAGTGCAGCACAATCTGACTACTTTTGCTAGTTATCAGAAAACTAGCAGGTACGCTCGGCACTTTTCCGGCCCAGCGTACCTGGTTTTCAATCCACCGCCCTGGAGGCGGCGGATCCCATAGGAATCAATGGGAGTCTGACCATAGCGAAAGTACAAGTTCGCTGCTGCCAGACATCCCATTGATTTCTATGGGAGCTGTCTACACCTAACACCCTAACATGTACCCCGAGTCTAAACACCCCTAAGCTGTCCCCCCCTACACTGCCGCAACTAAATAAAGTTATTACCCCCTAAACTGCCACTCCTGGAGCCCACCGCAAGCTATAATAAACTGATTAACCCCTAAACCGCCACCCCCCGGAGCCCACCGCAAGCTACTCTATACATATTAACCCCTAAACCGCCGCTCCCTGACCCCGCCGCAACTATAATAAATGTATTAACCCCTAAACCGCCGCTCCCAGACACTGCCACAACCTACATTATACCTAGTAACCCCTATCCTGCCCCCCCTATACCGCCGCCCTCTATAATAAAGTTATTAACCCCTATCCTGCCGATCCCGGACCTCGCCGCAACTAAATAAATAGTTTAACCCCTAAACCGCCGCTCCCAGACCCTGCCGCAACCTATATTAAACTTATTAACCCCTAATCTGCCCCCCCTACACCTATAATACATTTATTAACCCCTATCCTGCCCCCCTACACCACCGCCACTGTAATAAAATTATTAACCCCTAAACCTAAGTCTAACCCTAACACCCCCCTAACTTAAATATTAATTAAATAAATCTAAATAATATTTCTCCAACATTGGTGTGTCCGGTCCACGGCGTCATCCTTACTTGTGGGAATATCTCTTCCCCAACAGGAAATGGCAAAGAGTCCCAGCAAAGCTGGCCATATAGTCCCTCCTAGGCTCCGCCCACCCCAGTCATTCTCTTTGCCGTTGCACAGGCAACATCTCCACGGAGATGGTTAAGAGTATGTGGTGTTTAGTTGTAGTTTTTTATTCTACTATCAAGAGTTTGTTATTTTAAAATAGTGCTGGTATGTACTATTTACTCTGAAACAGAAAGAGATGAAGAATTCTGTTTGTGAGAGGAAGATGATTTTAGCAGACAGTAACTAAAATCCTTTGCTGTTTCCACATAGGACTGTTGAGATGAAGTAACTTCAGTTGGGGGAAACAGCAGACTTTTCTGCTTAAGGTATGACTAGCCATATTTCTAACAAGACTGTGTAATGCTGGAAGGCTGTCATTTCCCCTCATGGGGACCGGTAAGCCATTTTCTTAGTCTCAAGCAGAATAAAGGGCTTAATATGGGCTATAAAACTGGTAGACACTTTTATGGGCAAATTCGATTGCTTTATTTGGGCATTTTATACATGTTTATGCTGGTATTTCACATTTATAAACTTGGGGAACGTTTTTTAACGTCAGGCACTATGTTAGACACCTTTTCCAGTCAGGAAGGGCCTTCCCAGTTGTAGGCTGAGCCTCATTTTCGCGCCATTACTGCGCAGTTGTTTTTGAGAGCAAGACTTGCAGATGCATGTGTGAGGACCTGAAAATAGTTGAAAAAGTTCCTAGAAGGCGTCATTTGGTATCGTATTCCCCTCTGGGTTTGGTAGAGTCGCAGCAAAGGCTGTAGCTGGGACTGTAGAGGAGTTAAAACTGTAACTGGCTCCGGTTTCATTATTTTAAGGGTTAAAGCTCTGAAAGTTGGTGTGCAATACTTTCAATGCTTTAAGACACTGTGGTGAAATTTTGGTACATTTTGAACAATTCCTTCATATTTTTTCACATATTCAGTAATAAAGTGTGCTCTGTTTAAAATTTAAAGAGACAGTAACGGTTTTGATTTAAAACGGTTTTTGTGTTTTACTGACAAGTTTAAGCCTGTTTAACATGTCTGTGCCTTCAGATAAGCTATGTTCTATATGTATGAAAGTCAATGTGTCTCCCCCTTCTAAATTATGTGATAATTGTGCTAAAGCGTCCAAACAAAGTAAGGACAGTACTGTCGCAGATAATGAAGTTGCCCAAGATGATTCATCAGATGAAGGGAGTAGACATGGTTCTACATCATCTCCTTCTGTGTCTACACCAGTTTTGCCCACGCAGGAGGCCCCTAGTACTTCTAGCGCACCAATCTTATTACCATGCAACAATTGACGGCTGTAATGGATAACTCCATAGCAAATTTCTCCTGTTAAGTGTAGTCAGTCCACGGGTCATCCATTACTTATGGGATATTAACTCCTCCCCAACAGGAAGTGCAAGAGGATCACCCAAGCAGAGCTGCTATATAGCTCCTCCCCTCTACGTCACACCCAGTCATTCTCTTGCACCCAACTAATAGATAGGATGTGTGAGAGGACTGTGGTGATTAAACTTAGTTTTTATATCTTCAATCAAAAGTTTGTTATTTTAAACGGCACCGGAGTGTGTTGTTTTTCTTCTCAGGCAGAATTTGAAGAAGAATCTACCTGAGTTTTTTGTATGATCTTAGCGGACGTAACTAAGATCCATTTGCTGTTCTCGGCCATTCTGAGGAGCGAGGTAACTTCAGATCAGGGGACAGCGGGCAGGTTCACCTGCAAAGAGGTATGTTGCAGTATATTATTTTCTAAGGAATGGAATTGACTGAGAAAATACTGCTAATACCGATATAATGTAAGTACAGCCTTAAATGCAGTAGTAGCAACTGGTATCAGGCTGATATGTATGTATGTTTACACTTAAGTATTTCTGGGGAATGGCACTTCACTGGGAAAATACTGTATGCATATAACTTTTAGCCTAACTTGCAGTGTGAACGACTAGCAGCAGGCTTTTAATGACATTTCATGAATTAGATTTTAAACGTTTGCTGGCATGTTAAATCGTTTAATTATCTGAGGTACTTGGTGAAAAATGTTTTGGGCGTTATTTTCCACATGGCTGTCGTTTGTTTTAAATTAAAACAGTTTGCTGAGCTTCCCTCACTGTTGTATTGTGAGTGGGAGGGGCCTATTTTGGCGCTTTTACTACGCATCAGAAATTCAGTCACAGTCTACCTTTTTCTCCCTGCATGATCCAGGACGTCTCCACAGAGCTCAGGGGTCTTCAAAACTAGTTTTGAGGGAGGTAATCACTCACAGCAGACCTGTGAGACTGTGCTTTGACTGTGATAAAAACGCTTATATTTTCAATTGTTATACGTTTTTTCTGATATTAAGGGTTAATCATCCATTGCTAATGTGTGCAATCCTTTGCTAAATTTATGCTTTTACTGTGAAAATTTGGTTTCTATACCTAATCCGGTTCATTGTTATTCAACCGTGACAGTTTTTCTGTGCTTCTTAAAGGCACAGTAACGTTTTGCATATTGCTTGTAAATTTAGTTGAAAAGTATTTCCAAGCTTGCTAGTCTAATTGCTAGTTTGTTAAACATGTCTGACACAGAGGAATCTCTTTGTGCAATATGTTCAAAAGCCAAGGTGGAGCCCAATAGAAATTTATGTACTAATTGCATTGATGCTACTTTAAATAAAAGTCAATCTGTACATGTTAAGCAACATTCACCAGACAACGAGGAGGAAGTTATGCCGACTAACTTGCCTCACGTGTCAGTACCTGCATCTCCCGCTCAGGAGGTGCGTGATATTGTAACGCCAAGTACATCAGGGCGGCCATTACAAATCACAATTGCCAGAACTTAGGGGTAAACGAGATCACTCTGGGGTGAGAACAGAGTGCGCTGATAATGCTAGGGCCATGTCTGATACTGCGTCACAATTTGCAGAACATGAGGACGGAGAGCTTCATTCTGCGGGTGACGGATCTGATCCAAATAAACTGGATTCAGACATTTCAAATTTTAAGTTTAAGCTGGAAAACCTCCGTGTATTGCTAGGGGAGGTGTTAGCGGCTCTGAATGATTGTAACACAGTTGCAATCCCAGAGAAAATGTGTAGGTTGGATAAATATTTTGCGGTACCGACGAGTACTGACGTTTTTCCTATACCTAAGAGACTTACTGAAATTGTTACTAAGGAGTGGGATAGACCCGGTGTGCCTTTCTCACCCCCTCCTATATTCAGAAAAATGTTTCCAATAGACGCCACCACACGGGACTTATGGCAAATGGTCCCTAAGGTGGAGGGAGCAGTTTCTACTTTAGCTAAGCGTACCACTATCCCGGTGGAGGATAGCTGTGCCTTTTCAGATCCAATGGATAAAAAGTTAGAGGGTTACCTTAAGAAAATGTTTGTTCAACAAGGTTTTATATTGCAACCCCTTGCATGCATTGCGCCTGTCACGGCTGCGGCAGCATTTTGGTTTGAGTCTCTGGAAGAGACCCTTGACTCAGCGCCATTAGATGAGATTACACACAAGCTTAAAACCCTTAAGCTAGCTAATTCATTTATTTCTGATGCCGTAGTACATTTAACTAAACTTACGGCTAAGAATTCCGGATTCGCCATTCAGGCACGCAGAGCGCTGTGGCTAAAATCCTGGTCAGCTGATGTAACTTCTAAATCTAAATTACTTAACATACCTTTCAAGGGGCAGACTTTATTCGGGCCCGGTTTGAAAGAAATTATCGCTGATATTACGGGAGGTAAAGGCCATGCCCTGCCTCAAGACAGAGCCAAACCTAGGGCTAGACAGTCTAATTTTTGTGCCTTTCGTAACTTCAAGGCAGGAGCAGCATCAACTTCCTCTGCTCCAAAACAGGAAGGAGCTGTTGCTCGCTACAGACAAGGCTGGAAACCTAACCAGACCTGGAACAAGGGCAAGCAGGCCAGAAAACCTGCTGCTGCCCCTAAGACAGCATGAAGTGAGGGCCCCCGATCCGGAAACGGATCTAGTGGGGGGCAGACTCTCTCTCTTCGCCCAGGCTTGGGCAAGAGATGTCCAGGATCCCTGGGCGTTGGAGATCATATCTCAGGGATATCTTCTGGACTTCAAAGCTTCTCCTCCACAAGGGAGATTTCACCTTTCAAGGTTGTCAACAAACCAGATAAAGAAAGAGGCGTTTCTACGCTGTGTACAAGACCTTTTACTAATGGGAGTGATCCACCCAGTTCCGCGGTCGGAACACGGACAAGGGTTTTACTCAAATCTGTTTGTGGTTCCCAAAAAAGAGGGAACCTTCAGACCAATATTGGATTTAAAGATCCTAAACAAATTCCTAAGAGTTCCATCGTTCAAAATGGAAACTATTCGGACAATCTTACCCATGATCCAAAGAGGTCAGTACATGACCACAGTGGATTTAAAGGATGCTTACCTTCACATACCGATTCACAAAGAACATTACCGGTATCTAAGGTTTGCCTTCCTAGACAGGCATTACCAGTTTGTAGCTCTTCCCTTCGGGTTGGCTACGGCTCCAAGAATCTTTACAAAGGTTCTGGGCTCTCTTCTGGCGGTACTAAGACCGCGAGGAATTTCGGTAGCTCCGTACCTAGACGACATTCTGATACAAGCGTCAAGCTTCCAAACTGCCAAGTCTCATACAGAGTTAGTGCTGGCATTTCTAAGGTCGCATGGGTGGAAAGTGAACGAGGAGAAGAGTTCTCTCTTACCACTCACAAGAGTTCCCTTCTTGGGGACTCTTATAGATTCTGTAGAAATGAAAATTTACCTGACAGAGGACTGGTTAACAAAGCTTCTAAATGCTTGCCGTGTCCTTCATTCCATTCAACACCCGTCAGTGGCTCAATGCATGGAGGTAATCGGCTTAATGGTAGCGGCAATGGACATAGTTCCTTTTGCACGCCTGCATCTCAGACCGCTGCAATTGTGCATGCTAAGTCAGTGGAATGGGGATTACTCAGATTTGTCCCCTACGCTGAATCTGGATCAAGAGACCAGAGATTCTCTTCTATGGTGGCTTTCTCGGCCACATCTGTCCAGGGGGATGCCCTTCAGCAGGCCAGACTGGACAATTGTAACAACAGACGCCAGCTTACTAGGTTGGGGCGCTGTCTGGAATTCCCTGAAGGCTCAGGGATCGTGGACTCAAGAGGAGAGTCTCCTTCCAATAAACATTCTGGAATTGAGAGCAGTTCTCAATGCCCTTCTGGCTTGGCCTCAGTTAGCAACTCTGAGGTTCATCAGGTTTCAGTCGGACAACATCACGACTGTGGCTTACATCAACCATCAGGGAGGGACAAGGAGTTCCCTAGCGATGATGGAAGTATCAAAGATAATTCGCTGGGCAGAGTCTCACTCTTGCCACCTGTCAGCGATCCACATCCCAGGCATGGAGAACTGGGAGGCGGATTTCCTAAGTCGCCAGACTTTTCATCCGGGGGAGTGGGAACTTCATCCGGAGGTCTTTGCCCAAATACTTCGACGTTGGGGCAAGCCAGATATGGATCTCATGGCGTCTCGCCAGAACGCCAAGCTTCCTTGTTACGGGTCCAGGTCCAGGGACCCGGGAGCGGTCCTGATAGATGCTTTGACAGCACCTTGGACCTTCAGGATGGCTTATGTGTTTCCACCCTTCCCGATGCTTCCTCGTTTGATTGCCAGGATCAAACAGGAGAAAGCATTGGTGATTCTAATAGCGCCTGCGTGGCCACGCAGGACCTGGTATGCAGATCTAGTGGACATGTCATCCTGTCCACCTTGGTCTCTGCCTCTGAGACAGGACCTTCTAATTCAGGGTCCTTTCAAACATCAAAATCTAATTTCTCTGAAGCTGACTGCATGGAAATTGAACGCTTGATTTTATCAAAGCGTGGATTTTCGGAGTCAGTAATTGATACCTTAATACAGGCTAGGAAACCTGTTACCAGGAAGATTTACCATAAGATATGGCGTAAATACTTACACTGGTGCGAATCCAAGAGTTACTCATGGAGTAAGGTTAGGATTCCTAGGATATTGTCTTTTCTACAAGAAGGTTTAGAAAAGGGTTTATCTGCAAGTTCCTTAAAGGGACAGATCTCAGCTCTGTCCATCCTTTTACACAAACGTCTGTCAGAAGTTCCAGACGTTCAGGCTTTTTGTCAGGCTTTGACTAGGATTAAGCCTGTGTTTAAGACTGTAGCTCCACCGTGGAGCTTAAACTTAGTTCTTAACGTTTTACAGGGGGTTCCGTTTGAACCCCTTCATTCCATTGATCTCAAGCTGTTATCTTGGAAAGTTCTGTTTTTAATGGCTATTTCCTCGGCTCGTAGAGTCTCTGAGTTATCAGCCTTACATTGTGATTCTCCTTATCTGATTTTTCATTCAGATAAGGTAGTTCTGCGTACTAAACCTGGGTTCTTACCTAAGGTAGTCACTAACAAGAATATCAATCAAGAGATTGTTGTTCCATCATTGTGCCCTAACCCTTCTTCAAAGAAGGAACGACTTCTGCACAATCTAGACGTAGTCCGTGCCCTGAAATTTTATTTACAGGCAACTAAAGATTTTCGCCAAACTTCTTCCCTGTTTGTCGTTTATTCTGGACAGAGGAGAGGTCAAAAAGCATCTGCTACCTCTCTATCCTTTTGGCTTCGTAGCATAATACGTTTTGCCTATGAGACTGCTGGACAGCAACCTCCTGAAAGGATTACAGCTCATTCTACTAGAGCTGTGGCTTCCACTTGGGCCTTTAAGAATGAGGCCTCTGTTGAACAGATTTGCAAGGCTGCAACTTGGTCTTCTCTTCATACTTTTTCCAAATTTTACAAATTTGACACTTTTGCTTCTTCGGAGGCTGTTTTTGGGAGAAAGGTTCTTCAGGCAGTGGTTCCTTCCGTATAAAGATCCTGCCTGTCCCTCCCGTCATCCGTGTACTTTAGCTTTGGTATTGGTATCCCATAAGTAATGGATGACCCGTGGACTGACTACACTTAACAGAAGAAAACATAATTTATGCTTACCTGATAAATTCCTTTCTCCTGTAGTGTAGTCAGCCCACGGCCCGCCCTGTTTTTTATGGCAGGTCTAAATTTTAAATTATACTCCAGTCACCACTGCACCCTATAGTTTCTCCTTTCTCGTTTGGTTTTCGGTCGAATGACTGGGTGTGACGTAGAGGGGAGGAGCTATATAGCAGCTCTGCTTGGGTGATCCTCTTGCACTTCCTGTTGGGGAGGAGTTAATATCCCATAAGTAATGGATGACCCGTGGACTGACTACACTACAGGAGAAAGGAATTTATCAGGTAAGCATAAATTATGTAATTTTATCCAAAATGCCTGCATATCAGAGAAAGCGCGATTGCTCTGTTTTAAACACTGAAGAGCAGGAGGGCGCTGATGATAATTGTTCTGTCATACCCTCACACCAATCTGAAGGGGCCATGAGGGAGGTTTTGTCAGATGGGAAATTTTTCCTGAATCCGAAATTTCCCCAACAGGCTGAACCTGATGTTGTGACATTTAAATTTAAATTAGAACATCTCCGCGCACTGCTTAAGGAGGTGTTATCTACTCTGGATGATTGTGACAACCTGGTCATTCCAGAAAAATTATGCAAGATGGACAAGTTCCTAGAGGTTCCGGTGCACCCCGACGCTTTTCCTATACCCAAGCGGGTGGCGGACATAGTGAATAAGGAATGGGAGAAGCCCGGCATACCTTTTGTTCCCCCTCCTATATTTAAGAAATTATTTCCTATGGTCGACCCCAGAAAGGACTTATGGCAGACAGTCCCTAAGGTCGAGGGGGCAGTTTCTACTCTAAACAAGCGCACTACTATTCCTATCGAGGATAATTCTGCTTTCAAAGATCCTATGGATAAAAAATTGGAGGGTTTGCTTAAAAAGATTTTTGTACAGCAAGGTTACCTTCTTCAACCCATTTTGTGCATTGTTCCTGTCACTACAGCGGCGTGGTTCTGGTTCGAGGAACTAGAAAAGTCGCTCAGTAGAGAGACTCCATATGAGGAGGTTATGGACAGAGTTCACGCACTTAAGTTGGCTAACTCTTTTATTTTAGATGCCGCTTTGCAAATAGCTAGATTAGCGGCGAAAAATTCAGGGTTTGCAATTGTGGCGCACAGAGCGCTTTGGTTAAAGTCTTGGTCAGCGGATGTATCATCCAAGACAAAATTGCTTAATATCCCCTTCAAGGGTAAAACTCTCTTCGGGCCAGAATTGAAAGAGATTATCTCAGACATCACTGGGGGAAAGGGCCACGCCCTCCCACAAGATAGGCCTTTCAAATCCAAGAATAAGTCTAATTTTCGTTCCTTTCGTAATTTCAGGAACGGACCGGGCTCTAATTCTGCATCCTCTAAACAAGAGGGTAATACCTCACAGACCAAACCAGCCTGGAAACCGATGCAAGGCTGGAACAAGGGTAAGCAGGCCAAGAAGCCTGCCGCTGCTAACAAAACAGCATGAAGGAGTAGCCCCCGATCCGGGACCGGATCTAGTGGGGGGCAGACTCTCTCTCTTTGCTCAGGCTTGGGCAAGAGATGTTCAGGATCCCTGGACGCTAGAAATAGTTTCTCAGGGTTATCTTCTGGAATTCAAGGAACTACCCCCAAGGGGAAGGTTCCACATGTCTCACTTATCCTCAAACCAAATAAAGAGACAGGCATTCTTACATTGTGTAGAAGATCTGTTAAAGATGGGAGTGATACACCCAGTTCCAACGGCGGAACAAGGAATGGGATTTTACTCAAATCTGTTTGTGGTTCCCAAAAAAGAGGGAACTTTCAGACCAATCCTGGATCTAAAGATCCTAAACAAATTTCTCAGAGTACCATCGTTCAAGATGGAAACCATTCGAACGATTCTACCCACAATTCAGAAAGGTCAATTTATGACTACTGTGGATCTAAAGGATGCGTATCTACATATTCCTATCCGCAAAGAACATCATCAGTTCCTAAGGTTCGCCTTTCTGGACAAACATTACCAGTTTGTGGCCCTCCCATTCGGGTTAGCCACTGCTCCAAGGATTTTCTCAAAGGTGCTCGGATCCCTTCTAGCGGTTCTAAGACCATGGGGCATTGCAGTAGTACCGTACTTGGACGACATTCTAGTACAAGCGTCGTCTCTTTCAAAGGCAAAGGCTCACTCAGACATCGTTCTGGCCTTTCTCAGATCTCACGGATGGAAGGTGAACATAGAAAAAAGTTCCCTGTCTCCGTCGACAAGAGTTCCCTTCTTGGGAACAATAATAGATTCCTTAGAAATGAGGATTTTCTTGACAGAAGTCAGAAAGTCAAAACTTCTAAACGCTTGTCAAGTTCTTCATTCTATTCCTCGTCCTTCCGTAGCTCAGTGCATGGAAGTAGTAGGATTGATGGTTGCAGCAATGGACATAGTTCCTTTTGCGCGAATTCATCTAAGACCATTACAACTGTGCATGCTGAAACAGTGGAATGGGGACTATACAGACTTGTCTCCAGTGATTCAAGTAGATCAGAAGACCAGAGACTCACTCCGTTGGTGGCTAACCCAGGATCACCTATCCCAGGGAATGAGCTTCCGCAGTCCAGAGTGGGTCATCGTCACGACCGACGCCAGCCTAGTGGGCTGGGGCGCGGTCTGGGAATCCCTGAAAGCTCAGGGACTGTGGTCTCGGGAAGAGTCTCTTCTCCCGATAAACATTCTGGAACTAAGAGCGATATTCAATGCTCTCAGGGCTTGGCCTCAGCTAGCAAAGGCCAGATTCATAAGATTCCAATCAGACAACATGACGACTGTTGCGTATCTCAATCATCAGGGAGGAACAAGGAGTTCCCTGGCGATGAAAGAAGTGACCAAAATAATACAATGGGCGGAGAATCACTCCTGCCACCTATCTGCGATCCACATTCCAGGTGTGGAAAACTGGGAAGCGGATTATTTGAGTCGTCAGACATTCCATCTGGGGGAGTGGGAACTCCACCCGGAGATCTTTGCTCAGTTGATGCAACTATGGGGCATTCCAGATATGGATCTGATGGCGTCTCGTCAGAACTTCAAGGTTCCTTGCTACGGGTCCAGATCCAGGGATCCCAAGGCAACTCTAGTGGATGCACTAGTAGCACCTTGGACCTTCAACCTAGCTTATGTGTTTCCACCGTTTCCTCTCATTCCCAGGCTGGTAGCCAGGATCAAACAGGAGAGGGCCTCGGTGATCTTGATAGCTCCTGCGTGGCCACGCAGGACTTGGTATGCAGACCTGGTGAATATGTCATCGGTTCCACCATGGAAGCTACCTTTGAGACAGGACCTTCTTGTTCAGGGTCCATTCGAACATCCAAATCTGGTCTCCCTCCAGCTGACGGCTTGGAGATTGAACGCTTGATAGATACTCTGGTTCAAGCCAGAAAACCGGTAACTAGAAAGATTTACCATAAAATATGGAAAAGATATATCTGCTGGTGTGAATCCAAGGGATTCCCATGGAATAAGATAAAGATTCCTAGGATTCTTTCCTTTCTACAAGAAGGTTTGGATAAAGGATTATCTGCAAGTTCTCTAAAGGGACAGATTTCTGCTTTATCTGTCCTACTACACAAACGACTGGCAGTTGTGCCAGATGTTCAAGCATTTGTTCAGGCTTTGGTTCGGATCAAGCCTGTTTACAGACCTTTGACTCCTCCCTGGAGTTTAAATCTAGTTCTTTCAGTTCTTCAAGGGGTTCCGTTTGAACCTTTACATTCCGTAGATATTAAGTTGTTATCTTGGAAAGTTTTGTTTTTGGTTGCTATTTCTTTTGCTAGAAGAGTTTCTGAGCTATCTGCTCTACAATGTACTCCACCCTATCTGGTGTTCCATTCAGATAAGGTTGTTTTGCGTACTAAGCCTGGTTTTTTACCAAAGGTTGTTTCCAACAAAAATATTAATCAGGAGATAGTTGTACCTTCTTTGTGTCCGAATCCAGTTTCAAAGAAGGAACGTTTGCTACACAATTTAGATGTAGTCCGTGCTCTAAAGTTCTACTTAGAAGCTACGAAAGACTTCAGACAAACTTCTTCTCTGTTTGTCGTCTATTCTGGTAAAAGGAGAGGTCAAAAAGCAACTTCTACCTCTCTTTCTTTTTGGCTTAAAAGCATCATCCGATTGGCTTATGAGACTGCCGGACGGCAGCCTCCTGAAAGAATCACAGCTCACTCCACTAGGGCTGTAGCTTCCACATGGGCCTTCATGAACGAGGCTTCTGTTGATCAGATATGTAAGGCAGCGACTTGGTCTTCACTGCACACTTTTGCCAAATTTTACAAATTTGATACTTTTGCTTCTTCGGAGGCTATTTTTGGGAGAAAGGTTTTGCAAGCCGTGGTGCCTTCCGTTTAGGTGACGTGATTTGCTCCCTCCCTTCATCCGTGTCCTAAAGCTTTGGTATTGGTTCCCACAAGTAAGGATGACGCCGTGGACTGGACACACCAATGTTGGAGAAAACAGAATTTATGCTTACCTGATAAATTACTTTCTCCAACGGTGTGTCCGGTCCACGGCCCGCCCTGGTTTTTTTTAATCAGGTCTGATGAATTATTTTCTCTAACTACAGTCACCACGACACCATATGGTTTCTCCTATTTTTTCCTCCTGTCCGTCGGTCGAATGACTGGGGTGGGCGGAGCCTAGGAGGGACTATATGGCCAGCTTTGCTGGGACTCTTTGCCATTTCCTGTTGGGGAAGAGATATTCCCACAAGTAAGGATGACGCCGTGGACCGGACACACCGTTGGAGAAAGTAATTTATCAGGTAAGCATAAATTCTGTTTTCTATTATTAACTAAATTAATCATATTTAAAACAAAATACTTACCTTTAAAATAAACCCTAATATAGATACAATATAAATAATAATTATATTGTAGCTATCTTTGGATTTATTCTTATTTTACAGACAAATTTCAATTTATTTTAACTAGGTACAATAGCTATTAAATAGTTATTAACTATTTAATAGCTTACCTAGCTAAAATAAACTGAAATTTACCTGTAAAATAAATCCTAACCTAAGTTACAACACTACACTATATACTTTAATAAATTATTTCTATTTAAAACTAAATACTTACATGTAAAATAAACCCTAAGATAGCTACAATGTAATTAGTAATTACATTGTAGCTATTTTAGGATTTATATTTATTTTACAGGTAACTTTGTATTTATTTTAGCTAGTTAGAATAGTTATTAAATAGTTATTAACTATTTAATAACTACCTAGCTAAAAGAAATACAAAATTACCTGTAAAATAAATCCTAACCTAAGATACAATTAAACCTAACACTACACTATCATTACATTAATTAAATAAATTAACTACAAATAACTACAATTAAATACAATTACATAAACTAACTAAAGTACAAAAAATAAAAAAAGCTAAGTTACAAAAAATAAAAAAAATAAGTTACAAACATTTAAAAAAATATTACAACAATTTTAAGCTAATTACACCTAATCTAAGCCCCCTAATAAAATAACAAAGCCCCCCAAAATAAAAAAAAATCCCTACCCTATTCTACATTAAAAAAGTTCAAAGCTCTTTTACCTTACCAGCCCTTAAAAGGGCCTTTTGTGGGGCATGCCCCAAAGAAAACTGCTCTTTTGTCTGTAAAAGAAAAATACAACCCCCCCAACATTAAAACCCACCACCCACCTACCCCTAATCTAACACAAACCCCCCTTAAAAAAACCTAACACTACCCCCCTGAAGATCATCCTACCTTGAGTCGTCTTCACTCAGCCGAGCCACCGATGGAACCGAAGAGGAGATCCGGAGCGGCAGAAGTGATCCTCCAAGGGGCGCTGAAGAAGTCTTCCATCCAATGAAGTGATCCTCCAGGCGGCGCTGAAGAAGTCTTCCATCCGGGCGATGTCATCTTCCAAGCGGCGCTGAAGAAGTCTTCCATCCGGGCGATGTCATCTTCCAAGCGGGGTCTTCAATTTTCTTTCTTCAGGATCCATCTTCATCCCGCCGACGCGGAACATCCTTCTTTCCCGACGGACTACCGACGAATGAAGGCTCCTTTAAGGGACGTCATCCAAGATGGCGTCCCTTCAATTCCGATTGGCTGATAGGATTCTATCAGCCAATCGGAATTAAGGTAGGAAAAATCTGATTGGCTGATTGAATCAGCCAATCAGATTGAAGTTCAATCCGATTGGCTGATCCAATCAGCCAATCAGATTGAGCTCGCATTCTATTGGCTGTTCCGATCAGCCAATCAAATTTTTCCTACCTTAATTCCGATTAGCTGATAGAATCCTATCAGCCAATCGGAATTGAAGGGACGCCATCTTGGATGACGTCCCTTAAAGGAGCCTTCATTCGTCGGTAGTCCGTTGGGAAAGAAGGATGTTCCGCGTCGGCGGGATGAAGATGGATCCTGAAGAAAGAAGATTGAAGACCCTGCTTGGAAGATGACATCGCCTGGATGGAAGACTTCTTCAGCGCCGCCTGGAGGATCACTTCATCGGATGGAAGACTTCTTCAGCGCCCCTTGGAGGATCACTTCTGCCGCTCCAGATCTCCTCTTTGGTTCCATCGGTGGCTCGGCTAAGTGAAGACGACTCAAGGTAGGATGATCTTAAGGGGGGTAGTGTTAGGTTTTTTTAAGGGGGGTTTGGGTTAGATTAGGGGTATGTGGGTGGTGGGTTTTAATGTTGGGGGGTTGTATTTTTCTTTTACAGGCAAAAGAGCAGTTTTCTTTGGGGCATGCCCCACAAAAGGCCCTTTTAAGGGCTGGTAAGGTAAAAGAGCTTTGAACTTTTTTAATGTAGAATAGGGTAGGGATTTTTTTTTATTTTGGGGGGCTTTGTTATTTTATTAGGGGGCTTAGATTAGGTGTAATTAGCTTAAATTGTTGTAATATTTTTTTAAATGTTTGTAACTTATTTTTTTTATTTTTTGTAACTTAGCTTTTTTTATTTTTTGTACTTTAGTTAGTTTATGTAATTGTATTTAATTGTAGTTATTTGTAGTTAATTTATTTAATTAATGTAATGATAGTGTAGTGTTAAGTTTAATTGTAACTTATGTTAGGATTTATTTTACAGGTAATTTTCTATTTTTTTTAGCTAGGTAGTTATTAAATAGTTAATAACTATTTAATAACTATTCTAACTAGCTAAAATAAATACAAAGTTACCTGTAAAATAAATATAAATCCTAAAATAGCTACAATGTAATTATTAATTACATTGTAGCTATCTTAGGGTTTATTTTACAGGTAAGTATTTAGTTTTAAATAGGAATAATTTATTAAAGTATAGTGTAGTGTTAGGTGTAATTGTAACTTAGGTTAGTTTTTATTTTACAGGTAAATTTCTCTTTATTTTAGCTAGGTAGCTATTAAATAGTTAATAACTATTTAATAGCTATTGTACCTAGTTAAAATAAATTGAAAGTTACCTGTAAAATAAATATAAATCCTAAGATAGCTACAATATAATTATTATTTATATTGTAGCTATATTAGGGTTTATTTTAAAGTTAAGTATTTAGTTTTAAATAGGATTAATTTAGTTAATAATAGAAATATTATTTAGATTTATTTAATTAATATTTAAGTTAGGGGGGGGTGTTAGGGTTAGTGTTAGACTTAGGTTTAGGGGTTAATAAATTTATTACAGTAGCGGCGGTGTAGGGGGGCAGGATAGGGGTTAATAAATGTATTATAGGTGGCGACGGTGTAGGGGGGGCAGATTAGGGGTTAATAAGTTTAATATAGGTTGCGGTGGGTAGGGTTTAAACTATTTATTTAGTTGCGGCGAGGTGCGGGATCAGCAGGATAAGGGTTAATAACTTTATTATAGAGGGCGGCGGTATGGGGGGGCAGGATAGGGGTTACTAGGTATAATGTAGGTTGCGGCGGTGTCCGGGAGCGGCGGTTTAGGGGTTAATACATTTATAAGAGTTGCGGCGGGGTCTAGGAGCGACGGTTTAGGGGTTACTAACTTTATTGAGTTGCGGGAGGCTCCGGGGGCACCGGTATAGGGGGTAGAACAGTGTAGTTAGTGTGGGTGCTTAGTGACAGGCTAGCAATAAAGCTGTCAAAAAGCCGAAGAGCAGCGAGATCGGATGAGTGATAACTCTCACAGTCCGCTGCTCATCGCCCCGTACTTGGTGCGCGGCTTTTTGACAGATTTATTGATAACTTAGGCAAATTTTTTCAGGTCTGCGGCGGCGAAGTTAGGCGAGCTTAGGCGGGCGTATTGGGCCGGTGAAGGCAGGAAAGTTGACACATTCATAACTAGGCCTCATTGAGTTAGTTCAACAAGATCTGGAAACTATGAAAGAGCACCAGGATTATGCCAAATTAAATGCACAAACGATAAAAGCTTAATTATTAATATTAAACAAGGGAAAATGAAAAGGGATGATGAAGATTATGAGAAAGGAGAGGTATATACTTTCAATAGAAAGAAAGAAAATAAAACCAATGATTGGACATTGGTTCAAAAATAACTACACTCCTTCTCATCCAAATCCAAATACACAGACATCTACAAATAATACGTTCCAGTTAAATGGGAATAAAAATCCACAGACCTTTACACATGACAAACCCTATAAGCAGACACTTACGAACCAGAATTATCACCACAAAGGGAACAGAGAAGTACAAACATAAATCCTAACCAGCACTATGCGAATCCTAATGAAATATCGATACCCAATAGATATCAAGCATTACAAACTAATGAATATAACAGGGAACATTATAATACTTATAATGCTCAGTCTCATCATTAAGATAGACTTAAGTCACCTTACCCCTCCACGGATAGATTAAAAACACAAAGGAGAGATGATGCACCCTCTACCTCTAATGGGTCTTTTTTAGAGGAACGCCAGTTGGCACCTCTATGGAGATGGAATTACAACCAATCCAAAGTGAAAAAAAGACCATTCCCAAACGGGGAAGAAGAGGGAGAGGTGACACCATCAAAAAAGAAAAGCTTAAAAAAAATTGAAAGAGGGGATTTTCAATCTGTCATCTCATAAACTCCCTGACGATGAGATTAGAATACTGGGAAGAGGGTTATCATTTTGTCCGCCTAATTCCCATAATATGTTTGATCTCTTTGTGGACCTTAATAGGTACACGAGAAAATTGTCCCTTCAACGTTATTTCTCTTCCAAAAGTATGAAAAAGAGAAATATTGAGGGGTCTCAGATATTGGTGGATTCTGATAATGCTACTTCCCCCACAGTTTATTATGTGGAACCGGAAGAACTCACTAATGAACTATTTGAGGGTAACATACATACTCATTTAAAACCTAGATCCACATTTCACCCCCCTAAATCGGAGGTGTCATATGTTGACCTTTTTCAAAAAATGGTTATGGGAGAATTCGAGACAATACCATCTAAGATTTATGGCAAACAAAAACTATGGGCAAATGAAAAAAGGGCTCTAAAAAGTCTTACTGTCAGGGTGCCAGGAATCAGACTGAGATGAGAAGTGCAAAAATAATCACACCTTTATTCATAGCAAAAAATAATAAAAAGTCCACAAGTCAAATAACGAGCCAGGAGTCAAAACCAGAGCTGATAGTCAGATGAGCCGAGTCAGGAGCCAAAGCGAATAGTCAGACGAGCCGGAATCAGGAACAAGGAAAACAGCAGAGTCAGGAACAAGCCAGGGATCAGGAACCAGGAAGGATGTCAGGCAGCCAGGTAATACACAGGAACTCTCACAAACAGTTCTGAGACAACGCAAAGGCAAAGCATACTGAACAGAGGCCCTTTAAATAATAAGTGATGACTTGGAATGTTTTTTAGATATAGCTTAATTCACTATGTTATTGTTGTCTTTGTTATACCTGTGATGTCTCATGCCTTTCTCTCAACGATGAAAAGACCAAAAGAGAAAAGTGTAGTACTGAGTGTTCAATACTCGTAGCTGTTTCTGAAAATAAGAAAACGTTCCCATGCAACAGCACAAATATAAACTTGTGAAAAAGTTGCACAAATACACTATGATGTGTTATCAATGATAATAATATCGGACTGCACCAGTTCTGTTGTTCACATGCTCAGGGATAGCTATATGTGTGCAACTGAAGTTCAGGACCCATAAGCTCCAATCACAGGACTATGTTCCCTGGCGTGTCCGTATACAGAACCCAATGCTACAAGAGCTGAAAACCAGGCAGCTCTAAGACCATAAAATGTACCTCCCAGCCACAGGATAATGAAATACCTTCAAGTGGTGTCAAGCGGTATTATCCATGTCAGTAGTGATTACGGCTCACGCCGAAACGCATATACTGGTTTATGTGTACCCGTGCACTTGTCACTTTCTACTTTTTTTGTTCCTCCCTGGAATATTTTTTATGGATTTGTAATAAAGTATTGACTTTTTAAACTTTTCAACTACTTGTCATCTACTTCTTCACTTTGGATATTTATTTTTTCTCTCAACGATGCCTCTCTCAATTCTGAATTACAAGTTAACCCTGTACCAGCCCTTAGCAATAATGCAAGACTTAGATTGTACTGATGTTGACAAACAAGATTACTATTAAGGTTATCTCACACAATGTCAAAGGGTTTAATATTCCGCAGAAACGTACCATGGCGTTTAGAGACTATAAAAGACTTAAATGTGACGTTGTTATGCTCCAGGAGACTCATTTTAAGAGGGGTTTAGAACCCCGCTCCTCCTTTAAGAAATTTGGCCCTGTCTATTTTTCTTCTAACGACTCCAAACGTAACGGTGTATGTATAATGATTAATAAAAGAAAAACCTTCAAAGTCAACTCAACTATTAAAGACAAAGAAGGGAGATACCTAATTATCTCTGGGATCCTATATCATAAACCCATAACTTTAGTTAATATTTATGCACCTAGCCTAGATTCTCCCACATTTTTCCACCAACACTGTAATAAAATACTAGAAACTGCAAAAAACAGCTTACTGGTGGGGGGAGACTTTAATATTGCGCTGGACCCCACTATTGATTGCTCCCTGGGAAGGTCATCAGTCAATAACAAAACCCTAAATTTAATAAAGTCCCAACTGTCGTCACTTGCAGTACATGATGTTTGGCGAATCCAACACCCGGATTCGAAAGATTACACCTTTTACTCACACCCACACCAAAATTATTCTAGAATAGACTATTTGCTAACTGATGTCACTAGTTTATCCCAAGTCCTATGTTCAGAAATTTACCCCATAACATGGTCAGATCATGCGATGATTAGTTGTACTTTTGACTTTCACATCTATACCACCCAATCAAGGATATGGAGATTAGACGAATCTCTCTTGAAAGACCCCCTAATACGAATTCAATTAGCTAAGTCCATAGAGGACTACTTTGAACTGAATGTCACTTCTAACACTTGTCCACAACACATCTGGAATGCTCCTAAGTGTGTTCTAAGAGGAGAATTGATAGCGCTAAAGGCCGCTAAAGTTAAACAAAACCAGACCTACTTGACCTTGTTACTAGCTGACATAAATAAACTTCAAGACATACATAAAACATTTCCCAAAGATCACTCCCTTCTAGAAAGCTTAGAACATAAAGGGCACAATTTAACCTCTTTCTAGGGAATGAGGCTAAACGCAATGCACTATTTCTAAAAAAAAACTTTTATGAGGGCGCTAATAAGCAGGGTAAGTTACTAGCAAGACAACTTAGGAGAAAGGCGCTCAGTAGATATATCCTACATATCACAGATGACAAAGGGAAGGATTGGTATACATCAAAAGATATAATAAATAGTTTCAGGCAATATTACGAATCGTTATATAACTTAGACCGAAATATTCCTCCACCAACAAGTATAGATATACAAAATTATCTGAATCAACTACACGTTCCCCAAATTACTGAGGAACAGAGAGATGACCTAGACGCACCCTTCTCAGCCGAGGAAATCAAACTAGCAATTAAATCACTTAAAAAAGGGAAGTCGCCAGGCCCAGATGGCTTTGGCAACGATTATTACACAACCTTTAAAGATCTCCTAATACCACATCTCTTAGCATATTTTCAAAGTATAGATGAGAATAAAAAATTCCCCCCCTTAGCCCTGCAAGCCAACATAACTATGATTCCGAAACCAAACAAATCTAAGGCATTAATAACAAACTATAGACCGATCTCCCTGTTAAATACGGACATAAAGATTTTCGCTAAAATTATAGCCAACAGACAACTTAATTCTACCAAAGATTATTCACCAAGATCAGGTCGGTTTTGTTCTTCACCGCGAAGCCAGGGACAATACGGTGCGCAATTTACACTTGCTATGGCATGCTAAATCCAAAAATATCCCCTCAATCTGACTCTCTACCGATGCCGAAAAGGCCTTCGACAGAGTCGGATGGCCTTTTCTAGAGGCGACATTACAGGCTTTCGGGTTAAGTGACAAGATCATACATAGAATCTTTGCTCTTTACAATAAACCCAGTGCCAGAGTGATCCTTAATGGAGTCTTATCAGACCCGCTTCGGATAACAAACGGCACCAGACAGGGGTGTCCCCTATCCCCCTTGCTATTTGCATGCCTTATTGAAACACTGGCGATCAGGATTAGATCAAACCAAGAAGTTCGGGGTTTAGTGGTGGAGGGAGAAGAATATAAGATGTCTCTCTTCGCAGACGACATCCTTTTCTCTCTGATAGGCCCAGTTAAAACAATCCCACCCCTCATGAAAGAACTAGAGGTCTTTTATAAACTATCTAACTTTAAAATTAACCAAACTAAGTCCAAAATGCTAGGTGTAGCTATAGACCTCCAAACGGAAGCACTAATATCCCAAATATGCCCATTTAACTGGAGTGGGGACTCTCTGAGATACCTGGGAATACAGCTAGCGGATAATCATGATGCCTTATTTAAACTCAACTATATCCCAATCAAAAATATACTTATGAGAGGGAGGCGGAGCCAAGCTGTGCTGGGACATGGCTGTGCGTTTGTAGAGCTCCGGTGATGTTACTGCTCACTTAACATAAGACCCATAGGTGGAGACCCTAACCTTGCTACATTGGATTCCTAAAACCTCCTGACAGGCACCGGTGAGCTTTGGGAAGACACTCTTGCACCATATAAGAGAACGGCCGGATCTTATTCATAACGGAGGTCCGGCCGCCATCTTGGATTTTCCCGGGCAGGTCTGGAAACATTCCTGCTTGTTTGAAACAAGCCCAAACTCTGCAGGAACTGAAAGGAGGTGACTACCTTCGGACCTCCAGCCAAGGAAACAGCCGCTGGTGACCCGCTAAGGAGAGGAGCAGATACAGATCGACCGCAGGCTCACTACACCGGGCCACGCGGTACATCCGCTCACATAAGGTAAAACTGCACCGCAACTTTCTATAACTGTGGGAGAGACTGATCATATAAGAGGCCAGGTCTAGCCTCTGAGACACCCAAATCTGATCGATACCTGGCTGTCCCTGCCTTAGTCATAACATGGGAGAGTGAGATGCGTGTCAAATCTTGCTAATACTTTATTAACCCCTTAATTGCTGCACGCCAAGCCCCCAGAGGCATCTGATACCTGGGCAACAGGAGGCTAAACAGGGTGGGACCAGGTCTAAACACAGGGAGAACACTATAAACTTGGAAAAAGAAAAACAGCCTTGCTACCCTGTTCATACCTGTCAATAGAAGTGATTTTTATTATCAGCCGCAGCAATTTTAGAAGCCAGGTCTAAACACAGGGAGAACACTATAAACTTGGAAAAAGAAAAACAGCCTTTCTACCCTGTTCATACCTGTCAATAGAGGTGATTTTTATTATCAGCCGCAGCAATTTTAAAAGCCTGAGAGGGTACTTTAATTTAGGCATATCACTGTGGGAAGACCATATTACCTAAAACTGATCTGTTTGCTTTGGGGGCAGTGATTTCTGTTGCTCCTGCTGGGACTTTGTGGCCATTTCTTTCATATACAGCTGACCATTATCTGACCTGCCTCCATAAGACTTTTGCATAAGAATTTGTCCTACCCTTTTAACACGAACTACCATTATGTCCCAGCGAAAAGGTCCTAAGACAGACAAGAGCAATAAACTACCAGCGACCACACCATCTGTGTCTGCATTTTTTCACTCTACAGACTCAGGCCTCTCAGAGCAATTACAATCGCAAGACAAACCTACAACAGACATGCAGGCGGAATCCTTGCCTTTGCAACATAACTCCCTACTGGCCCTGCAGTCACAGATTGCTGAACTCCCTTCCAAGAATGATCTTGAATCCCTTAAATCTTTCATCAAAGGCGAAATGAGGGAGCTCAGGAAGGACCTTACTGAAATGGGCTCTAGACTGGACTATCTCGAGGAGGGCCAAGACGCTCTTAACACCATGGTAAGCTCAAATACACAACAACTTTCAATACAGGACTCCATGGTGCAGTCTTTGCAGGAGAAACTTGAAGATTTGGACAATCGTGGAAGGAGGAATAACCTCAGGATCAGAGGTATTCCTGAAGATGTCCCACAGGATCATTTGAAAACATACATTACATATTTGTTTCACTTTCTAACACCAAGGTCACCACCACTCCAAAATGATGATATTGAACGGCTCCACAGAGCACTCAGGCCCCCATCTAAACCACCATCTCCACCACGAGATGTGATTCTGAGGTTTCTAAGGTACACTACGAAAGAGGAGCTGTGGCAAGCAGCGAGAGCAAGGAGAACTATCACATTCAAAGACCACAACATACAAATTTTCCAAGACCTCAGCCCGCAAACCATCCAGCGGCGCAAAGAGATCAGATTTCTTACCAAAATTCTGCAAGAAAATAATATTAGATATCGGTGGGGATTTCCATTTAGTTTAATCATCACTCACAATGGTTCCCAGATTATTTATAAATCCTTCCAAGACCTGGACAACCTGTCCAAGAAGCTAAAGATTAATATTGCTCCCCCTGGAGAAGACGTCCTGGAACTTTCATCTTCAAGACAGGACAATAATCGAGACCCCCCAAGGGAACAGCGACTGCAGTGGATCAAGTCACAGTCCAAAAGAAGGAAAACTGAACCATCTACATCAGACACTCCTTGAATCCACTGCAGATGATGTGTGCTAAGAAGCCTGGACTTTGCTATTTTGGACTAAACCCATTCTGCCTACCAGACTTTAGCTCGACCATATGAGGTCATTGGACTTTCAGTAATCCTTTTCTTCCACGAGGACTCTGAGCTTAGGTAATGGGTAAGAACCAAATGGCCTACACACAGCTTAATATAATACTAATAAATATGTTAAGATGTACTGCTTGCATTTTAGTCCCTAAATGTTTGGGTCAATCATAGTTAGCGAATTGTATTAGAGTTTGGGGTCATGTCCTCTTCCCATCCCCACCCCTGTTTCACATTCACCATAAGTCTCCACTTTGTGTCTTTCTATAGCACTTATATTGATACCAAGAGCGTTAAGTAACACCGTTTACCCCCCTACCAAGATGTGTTTTCTTTGGAATGCACTACATATTAGAACAGTTTTTAGATGTTGTTCTATCTATTATGTTATTATTGTGTTCATTGTGTATATGATGTCTCATGCCATTTTTCCAATGTTGTCCTACTCAGCTAAGAAATACAAGCTAACCCTGTACCAGTCCTTCTCAATAGTGTATGAACAAAAACAGACTAATGCTGACAAATACGACTACAATTAAAGTCCTTTCCCATAATGTCAAGGGGTTTAACATCCCACAGAAACGATCTATGGCATTTCGAGATTATAAAAGACTTAAGTGTGACGTCGTCATGCTTCAAGAGACTCACTTTAAAAGGGGGTCTGAACCCCGCTTATCTTTCAAGAAATTCGGCCCTGCTTATTTTTCTTCTAATGACTCCAAACGTAATGGAGTATGCATAATGATTAATAAAAGAATTCCCTATAAAGTGAGTTCAATTGTTAAAGACAGAGAGGGGAGATATCTAATTATTTCAGGGACCCTATACCATAAACCTATCACTTTGGTGAACATTTATGCGCCCAGCCTCGATTCTTCTAAATTTTTCCATCAAATTGGTAATAAAATATTAGAAACTGCTAGAAATAGCTTGCTTATGGGTGGTGACTTTAATGCTGCGCTCGACCCTACCATTGACTGCTCATCAGGTAAATCCTCAGTCCCCAACCGCACCCTTAACCTAATAAAGTCCCAACTAACGACTCTTGCATTACATGATGTCTGGTGAATCCAACATCCGACCATGAAGGATTATACCTTTTACTCATACCCTCACCAAAGTTATTCTAGGATAGATTACTTGCTGACAGATGTCTCTAGTCTATCACAAGCTCTCGAGTCAGAAATATATCCCATAACTTGGTCAGACCACTCCATGATTAGTTGTACCTTTAACTTTCACATCAACACCTCCCAGTCAAGGATCTGGAGACTAGACGAATCTCTCCTCAAAGACCCTTTAACTCAGATCCAACTTACTAAGTCCATTGAGGAATATTTTGAACTGAATGCTAACTCTAACACCTGTCCACAACACACCTGGAATGCCCACAAATGTGTCCTTAGAGGAGAACTGATAGCTATTAAGGCCGCTAAAATTAAACAAAATCAGAACTACTTAGCCTCACTGTTAGCAGATTTAAATAAACTCCAAGATATTCACAAAAGATTCCCCAAAGATCGCTCCCTCCTTAGTAGTTTAGAACACAAGCGAGCACAACTCAACATGTTTCTGGGGGTTGAGGCCAAGCGCAATGCGCTATTTCTTAAAAAACATTTCTATGAAGGAGCTAATAAACAGGGCAAGCTGTTGGCAAGACAGTTGAGGAAAAAAGTGCTCAACAGGTATATTCTACATATAAAAGACGACAAGGGGAAAGATTGGTACACATCCAAAGACATAACATGCAATTTCAGACAATACTACGAGTCACTGTATAACTTAGACCGGACTACCCCTTCTCCTTCCCTTGCAGACATACAAACCTACCTGAATCAGTTACACATCCCCGGAATATCCGAGGAGCAGAGGGACAGCCTAGATGCACCCTTCTCAGCTGAGGAAATTAAGCTAGCAATTAAATCACTTAAAAAAGGAAAGTCCCCGGGCCCAGACGGCTTTGGTAATGCTTACTACACCACATTCAAAGACCTCTTAATACCACATCTCCTAACATACTTTCAAAGCATAGATGATAACAAAGCGTTCCCCCCTCTAGCACTACAAGCCCATATAACTCTGCTCCCAAAACCAAATAAACCTACTACATCAATGCCAAACTACAGACCAATTTCTCTGTTAAACACAGACATAAAGATTTATGCTAAGGTCATAGCCAACAGGCTTAACCTGATTCTGCCTGGAATCATACACCAAGATCAGGTTGGTTTTGTCCCTCACCGCGAAGCTAGGGATAACACCGTACGCAATCTACACTTGATGTGGTATGCCAAATCCAAAAATATCCCCTCAATCTGGCTCTCTACCGATGCCGAAAAGGCCTTCGATAGAGTCGGATGGCCTTTTCTAGAGATGGCGTTGCGAGCCTTTGGGCTCAGCGACAAGACGCTACATAGAATTTTTGCACTTTACAATAAACCTAGCGCCAGGGTGGTCCTTAACGGTGTCTTATCGGACCCGTTCTGCATCACAAATGGCACCAGACAGGGTTGCCCCCTGTCCCCCTTGTTATTTACATGCCTCATTGAAACCCTGGCGATTAAAATCAGATCTAGCCCAGGGGTACAGGGATTAGTGGTGGGGGGAAAGGAATACAAGATGTCACTCTTTGCAGATGACATTCTCTTCTCTTTAATAAACCCAGTTGCAACAATTCCACTCCTTATGAAAGATCTGGAATCATTCTGTAAACTATCTAACTTTAAAATCAACCATTCTAAATCTGAAATACTGGGTGTGGCCATAGATCAACAAACAGAAACACTCATAACCAAAATATGTCCATTTAAATGGAGTGGGGAATCCCTGGGATACTTGGGAATACAGCTAGCTGATAGCCCTGATAAGTTATTTAAATTAAATTACATCCCAATCAAGAACATCCTCACGAGAGACATGTCTTCCTGGACTAGGAAGCACCTGTCTTGGCTGGGCAGGATTAACACTGTAAAAATGAATGTGTTTCCACGCTTGTTATATATCATGCAAACCCTCCCTATCCAACTACCCAACGCTTACACCTCTCAAATGCAACGACTATTCAGTTCGTTTATTTGGAATAGACGCCCCCCTAGGATTAACAAATCCACTATGACAAGACCTACAGCTCAGGGAGGCCTAGGCGTTCCTGATATAGATTCCTATCGTAGATCCATATTTCTCCAAAGAATTCTTGATTGGAGAATACACAAAAATCACAAGAGATGGATCCTATTAGAGGAAGACCTAAACCCTGACACTGACCTGCCTTCCGTATGTTGGCACCCAAATTCCCAAGTGTTGAGTAGACAGGTAACCAATCCAATCACCCGAGAGACCCTTAAAATATGGGACACCTCTAACATAGTAAACCCATACATCTCCTCATGCCCAGGCCCTTTAACATCACTTTTGCACAATAGCGAGTTTTCCCTGCTATCTTTGATCAAACTTGCTGAAACACAGGTTGGTAGTTCCGAGGTCTCAGTAACACAAATTATAAATAATGAGCGATTACTCACTCGGGAACAATTGGTTGACGGGGGACACGACTGGGCTACTAACTGGTTTTCTTATAGGAGAGTACACCACTATATCACGACACATCACCAACATGCAAACCTGGTACGCCCCCTAACAAACTTGGAGCAGCTATACAACTCCTCACCCCCCATCAAACATAGTCTCTCACGTATTTATAACATTATCACTCAAGCACCCCCAGGTAACTTGCCGCGCTCCATTGAAATGTGGGAGAAAGAGTTAGGGATAATTATTACCCCTCAAACTGCGACTAGCATTTTCCACAATACCAAATCTATTTCTACATCCGCCTCCATCAAAGAACTAAATTACAAAATATTACACGGTTGGTATCTGACTCCTAAAAGGTTATATAAATTGTTCCCAAAGACTAGCAATCGCTGTTGGAGATGTGGACATGTAGGTAGTAACATGAGCCACATGTGGTGGTGGTGCTCTCAGATTAACACACTATGGCGTAATATAATTTATGAAATTGAGAACATCTTCCAGACTCTTCTACCTCTAGACCCCTTGGTTTGGCTGCTGAATAAGCCTATTAAGCTACCGCAGACACACTTTAAACCACTATTGAAAATTATGATAAATAGTGTTAAGGTATTAATAGCTCAGAACTGGAAATCGCATGAGGTCTTCTCTGTGAAACTCTGGCAGAATAAAGTCACAGATATGATAGAAATGGAGGAATATGGTTCATACCTGTCTGGCAATAGGGAATGTTTTATTGAGGCTCAACAAACCTGGGAACAATATATTAAGAGAATTACTACTAGAAATCCTAATCCCCCCCTTGACAATACATGAGAGCGCATATACCGTAGATCATAGCCATTATTGGCTTACTTTGAAGACTGGTACAGCTATTAAGCTTTCGAATTACTAAAACATTGGATTATTTACTAGCAGATTAGGTCTATCAAAATGGATACTGTTACAGACATTGAGACACTGAAGTTCTGTTAAAACTAATTTATAAAAGGTTAAAATGAGAATCCGTGATACATGTTTAATCATATTTGATTGCTTTATTCCTTATAGCAATAGTATGTATTATAGCGTTTGCTAGACAAATGTAAATTGTCATTACTGTATAATTATGCATTGTGTTCTATGTTGTACTACGGATCCTTAATAAAAAGATTTTGAAAAAAAAAAAAAAATATATACTTATGAGAGACTTATCCTCCTGGACAAGGAAATATCTGTCCTGGCTAGGCAGGATTAACACGATCAAAATGAACGCATTCCCGCGCCTGCTATACATTATGCAAACCCTACCTATCCCACTCCCCAACACCTACACCCTACAGATGCAGTGGCTATTTGGCTCCTTCATTTGGAATAGACGCCCCCCTAGAATAAACAAACTCACTATGACGCGCTCAACAGCTCAGGGAGGCCTAGGTGTACCTGATATTGATTTGTACCGTAGGTCCATAATTCTTCAGAGAATTCTTGACTGGAGAATACACAAAGACCACAAGAGATGGATTTTACTGGAGGAAAATTTAAGCCCTAGTATCAACCTACCTTCTGTTTGCTGGCACCCAAACTTCCAATTGTTAAGTAGATGGATAGATAACCCCATCACTCAGGAAACACTAAAAATTTGGGACTCTTCTAATAAAATAAATCCATACCTCTCCTCATGCCCGGGCCCGCTAACCTCCCTTCTCCACAATAGCGAATTCTCGTTATCATTACTAACTAAAAACATAGAGACACATAATGAGAACAGGGAGGTCACTGCAATGCAAATCACGGATAATGACAAATTATGCACCCAAGAACGACTGGTCGATATGGGCCATGATTGGGCTGCTAGCTGGTTTTCATATAGGAGAATACACCATTATATCACTACCCACCCACAGTATGCAAACATGGCACGACCCCTATTAAACCTGGAAAAGCTATATGCTTCCACCCCTCCAATTAAGCATAGTCTTTCACATATCTATAACATTTTTACTCAATCACCCCCGGGCAACCTGCCCCGTTCTATTGAAATGTGGGAGAGAGAACTGGGGATAATTATTACTCCTCAAATTGCAACTGACATCTTTCGAAACACCAAATCCGCCTCTACATCTGCATCCATTAAGGAAATAAATTACAAAATACTTCATGGTTGGTACCTTACCCCCAAGAGGTTACATAAATTATTCCCAAAGACCAATAATCGCTGCTGGCGATGTGGGCATGTTGGAAGTAATATGAGCCATATGTGGTGGTGGTGCTCTCAGATTAACACGTTATGGCGCAATATAATCAGTGAGATAGAATATGTCTTCCAGGTTCTTCTTCCCCTAAACCCGCTAGTTTGGCTGCTAAATAGGTCTATTAAACTCCCCCAAGCCCACTTTAGACCTCTTAAAAATCATGATAAACAGCACAAAAGTTTTGATAACCCAAAACTGGAGATCAACTGAAGTGGTCTCTATAAAACTTTGGCAAAGCAAGGTTACAGATATGATAGAAAGGGGATTCTCACTAAAAAAGAAAGGAGATATCTCACGCCTGAACATCCCAGCGTGCCCTTCTTCTACCACCTTCCTAAGATCCACAAAGATTGTGTCAAACCACCGGCAAGGCCCATTATTGCGGGCATCAACAGTGTCACGGATAGACTATTCGAATACAACGATTTATTTCTCCAGAAATATGTGATTCCTTTACCTGCGTATATCCGTGACACGACTGACCTCAATAAATTGACTAGGTTTAGACAAACCAGTATATATATAATTGCGTTTGTGATGCATCCGTCGGTGTCGCTAGTTGCTCATGCATCCTCAAAAGAATGTTGGCTGCGCGCGCAGTCAAAAGAATTCACCAAGAAGCAGCGAAACTGCATCTAGGTGGATTCCGAAAATGTTAGGGTGGTGAAAGAATCCACCACCGCAGGTGGATTCTTTCACCACCCTAACATTTTTGGAATCCACCGGGATGCAGCGAAGGCAAACAGAGCATTACAAAAAACAACAACCCCACACTAAGTATTAAAAAAAAAAAAAATAACCTTCTGCAAAAAGTAATAAAAAAAGTAACCGCCCGTACGAACTATTAAGAAAAAAATAAACTAACCGCCTGTACAAAGTATTAACCCCTTAATGACCGCAGCACTTTTCCATTTTCTGTCCGTTTGGGACCAAGGCTATTTTTACATTTTTGCGGTGTTTGTGTTTAGCTGTAATTTTCCTCTTACTCATTTACTGTACCCACACATATTATATACCGTTTTTCTCGCCATTAAATTGACTTTCAAAAGATACCATAATTTTCATCATATCTTATAATTTAATATAAAAAACATTATAAAATATGAGGAAAAAATGGAAAAAAACACATTTTTTCTAACTTTGACCCCCAAAATCTGTTACACATCTACAACCACCAAAAAACACCCATGCTAAATAGTTTCTAAATTTTGTCCTGAGTTTAGAAATACCCAATGTTTACATGTTCTTTGCTTTTTTTGCAAGTTATAGGGCCATAAATACAAGTAGCACTTTGCTATTTCCAAACCACTTTTTTTCAAAATTAGCGCTAGTTACATTGGAACACTAATATCTTTCAGGAATCCCTGAATATCCATTGACATGTATATATTTTTTTTTAGAAGACATCCCAAAGTATTGATCTAGGCCCATTTTGGTATATTTCATGCCACCATTTCACCGCCAAATGCGATCAAATAAAAAATTTTTTTCACTTTTTCACAAATATTTTCACAAACTTTAGGTTTCTCACTGAAATTATTTACAAAC